>NC_058080.1:748242911-748522212 GCF_014858855.1 Bufo gargarizans | reverse complement strand
TCTCGTTACCCACCGCTGTACTGTTGTTGCTGGGCAAGATATTTAGTGTCCGTCAAAGCACATTTTTTGTTCTGGGTTGAAGTACAATTCCCAATTTAGCAATTTCATAATTTAGTGGTTTCTGCTATATCAGAGCTATTTGAAATCTATCCCAAAAAGGGTATATAATATTGAAGGTGCACATAGGGTCATTCAGAATAACTTCACACACACCCGCTACTGTGTATTTCCAAGTCTAATTCTGTCACTAAACCCATACCTGTCACCCAGCGCCTAAATACTAGGCCTCAAATTTAAATCCCTCTAAATCTCTCGTTACCGTTGTCCTGTTGTAGCTGGGAAAGTTATTTAGTGCCCGTCAAAGCACATTTTTTGTTCTGGGTTGAAGTACAATTCCCAATTTAGCAATTTCATAATTTAGTGGTTCCTGCTATATCAGAGCTATTTGAAATCTATCCCAAAAAGGGTATATAATATTGAAGGTGCACATAGGGTCATTCAGAATAACTTCACACACACCCGCTACTGTGTATTTCCAAGTCTAATTCTGTCACTAAATCCATACCGGTGACCCAGCGCCTAAATACTAGGCCTCAAATTTAATTCCCTCTAAATCTCTCGTTACCCACCGGTGTACTGTTGTTGCTGGGCAAGATATTTAGTGTCCGTCAAAGCACATTTTTTGTTCTGGGTTGAAGTACAATTCCCAATTTAGCAATTTCATAATTTAGTGGTTTCTGCTATATCAGAGCTATTTGAAATCTATCCCTAAAAGGGTATATAATATTGAAGGTGCACATAGGGTCATTCAGAATAACTTCACACACACCCGCTACTGTGTATTTCCAAGTCTAATTCTGTCACTAAACCCATACCTGTCACCCAGCGCCTAAATACTAGGCCTCAAATTTAAATCCCTCTAAATCTCTCGTTACCGTTGTCCTGTTGTAGCTGGGAAAGTTATTTAGTGCCCGTCAAAGCACATTTTTTGTTCTGGGTTGAAGTACAATTCCCAATTTAGCAATTTCATAATTTAGTGGTTCCTGCTATATCAGAGCTATTTGAAATCTATCCCAAAAGGGTATATAATATTGAAGGTGCACATAGGGTCATTCAGAATAACTTCACACACACGCTTCTGTGCATTTCCAAGTCTAATTCTGTCACTAAATCCATACCGGTGACCCAGCGCCTAAATACTAGGCCTCAAATTTAATTCCCTCTAAATCTCTCGTTACCCACCGCTGTACTGTTGTTGCTGGGCAAGATATTTAGTGTCCGTCAAAGCACATTTTTTGTTCTGGGTTGAAGTACAATTCCCAATTTAGCAATTTCATAATTTAGTGGTTCCTGCTATATCAGAGCTATTTGAAATCTATCCCAAAAAGGGTATATAATATTGAAGGTGCACATAGGGTCATTCAGAATAACTTCACACACACCCGCTACTGTGTATTTCCAAGTCTAATTCTGTCACTAAATCCATACCGGTGACCCAGCGCCTAAATACTAGGCCTCAAATTTAAATCCCTCTAAATCTCTCGTTACCCACCGCTGTACTGTTGTTGCTGGGCAAGATATTTAGTGTCCGTCAAAGCACATTTTTTGTTCTGGGTTGAAGTACAATTCCCAATTTAGCAATTTCATAATTTAGTGGTTTCTGCTATATCAGAGCTATTTGAAATCTATCCCTAAAAGGGTATATAATATTGAAGGTGCACATAGGGTCATTCAGAATAACTTCACACACACGCTTCTGTGCATTTCCAAGTCTAATTCTGTCACTAAATCCATACCGGTGACCCAGCGCCTAAATACTAGGCCTCAAATTTAAATCCCTCTAAATCTCTCGTTACCCACCACTGTACTGTTGTTGCTGGGCAAGATATTTAGTGTCCGTCAAAGCACATTTTTTGTTCTGGGTTGAAGTACAATTCCCAATTTAGCAATTTCATAATTTAGTGGTTTCTGCTATATCAGAGCTATTTGAAATCTATCCCTAAAAGGGTATATAATATTGAAGGTGCACATAGGGTCATTCAGAATAACTTCACACACACGCTTCTGTGCATTTCCAAGTCTAATTCTGTCACTAAATCCATACCGGTGACCCAGCGCCTAAATACTAGGCCTCAAATTTAAATCCCTCTAAATCTCTCGTTACCCACCACTGTACTGTTGTTGCTGGGCAAGATATTTAGTGTCCGTCAAAGCACATTTTTTGTTCTGGGTTGAAGTACAATTCCCAATTTAGCAATTTCATAATTTAGTGGTTTCTGCTATATCAGAGCTATTTGAAATCTATCCCTAAAAGGGTATATAATATTGAAGGTGCACATAGGGTCATTCAGAATAACTTCACACACACGCTTCTGTGCATTTCCAAGTCTAATTCTGTCACTAAATCCATACCGGTGACCCAGCGCCTAAATACTAGGCCTCAAATTTAAATCCCTCTAAATCTCTCGTTACCCACCGCTGTACTGTTGTTGCTGGGCAAGATATTTAGTGTCCGTCAAAGCACATTTTTTGTTCTGGGTTGAAGTACAATTCCCAATTTAGCAATTTCATAATTTAGTGGTTTCTGCTATATCAGAGCTATTTGAAATCTATCCCTAAAAGGGTATATAATATTGAAGGTGCACATAGGGTCATTCAGAATAACTTCACACACACGCTTCTGTGCATTTCCAAGTCTAATTCTGTCACTAAATCCATACCGGTCACCCAGCGCCTAAATACTAGGCCTCAAATTTATATCCCGCTGAATTTGAATACAATACATTGGGCCAAATAATATATTTGTTGTTGTGGTGAACCATAACAATGAGAAAAACATCTAGTAAGGGACGCGGACGTGGACATGGTCGTGGTGGTGTTAGTGGACCCTCTGGTGCTGGGAGAGGACGTGGCCGTTCTGCCACATCCACACGTCCTAGTGTACCAACTACCTCAGGTCCCAGTAGCCGCCAGAATTTACAGCGATATATGGTGGGGCCCAATGCCGTTCTAAGGATGGTAAGGCCTGAGCAGGTACAGGCATTAGTCAATTGGGTGGCCGACAGTGGATCCAGCACGTTCACATTATCTCCCACCCAGTCTTCTGCAGAAAGCGCACAGATGGCGCCTGAAAACCAACCCCATCAGTCTGTCACATCACCCCCATGCATACCAGGGAAACTGTCTCAGCCTCAAGTTATGCAGCAGTCTCTTATGCTGTTTGAAGACTCCGCTGGCAGGGTTTCCCAAGGGCATCCACCTAGCCCTTCCCCAGCGGTGAAAGACATAGAATGCACTGACGCACAACCACTTATGTTTCCTGATGATGAGGACATGGGAATACCACCTCAGCATGTCTCTGATGATGACGAAACACAGGTGCCAACTGCTGCGTCTTTCTGCAGTGTGCAGACTGAACAGGAGGTCAGGGATCAAGACTGGGTGGAAGACGATGCAGGGGACGATGAGGTCCTAGACCCCACATGGAATGAAGGTCGTGCCACTGACTTTCACAGTTCGGAGGAAGAGGCAGTGGTGAGACCGAGCCAACAGCGTAGCAAAAGAGGGAGCAGTGGGCAAAAGCAGAACACCCGCCGCCAAGAGACTCCGCCTGCTACTGACCGCCGCCATCTGGGACCGAGCACCCCAAAGGCAGCTTCAAGGAGTTCCCTGGCATGGCACTTCTTCAAACAATGTGCTGACGACAAGACCCGAGTGGTTTGCACGCTGTGCCATCAGAGCCTGAAGCGAGGCATTAACGTTCTGAACCTGAGCACAACCTGCATGACCAGGCACCTGCATGCAAAGCATGAACTGCAGTGGAGTAAACACCTTAAAACCAAGGAAGTCACTCAGGCTCCCCCTGCTACCTCTTCTGCTGCTGCCGCCTCGGCCTATTCTGCTGCTGCCGCCTCGGCCTCTTCCTCCGCCTCTGGAGGAACGTTGGCACCTGCCGCCCAGCAAACAGGGGATGTACCACCAACACCACCACCACCACCTCCGTCACCAAGCGTCTCAACCATGTCACACGCCAGCGTTCAGCTCTCCATCTCACAAACATTTGATAGAAAGCGTAAATTCCCACCTAGCCACCCTCGATCCCTGGCCCTGAATGCCAGCATTTCTAAACTACTGGCCTATGAAATGCTGTCATTTAGGCTGGTGGACACAGACAGCTTCAAACAGCTCATGTCGCTTGCTGTCCCACAGTATGTTGTTCCCAGCCGGCACTACTTCTCCAAGAGAGCCGTGCCTTCCCTGCACAACCAAGTATCCCATAAAATCAAGTGTGCACTGCGCAACGCCATCTGTAGCAAGGTCCACCTAACCACAGATACGTGGACCAGTAAGCACGGCCAGGGACGCTATATCTCCCTAACTGCACACTGGGTAAATGTAGTGGCAGCTGGGCCCCAGGCGGAGAGCTGTTTGGCGCACGTCCTGCCGCCGCCAAGGATCGCAGGGCAACATTCTTTGCCTCCTGTTGCCACCTCCTCCTTCTCGGCTTCCTCCTCCTCTTCTTCCACCTGCTCATCCAGTCAGCCACACACCTTCACCACCAACTTCAGCACAGCCCGGGGTAAACGTCAGCAGGCCATTCTGAAACTCATATGTTTGGGGGACAGGCCCCACACCGCACAGGAGTTGTGGCGGGGTATTGAACAACAGACCGACGAGTGGTTGCTGCCGGTGAGCCTCAAGCCCGGCCTGGTGGTGTGTGATAATGGGCGAAATCTCGTTGCAGCTCTGGGACTAGCCAATTTGACGCACATCCCTTGCTTGGCGCATGTGCTGAATTTGGTGGTGCAGAAGTTCATTCACAACTACCCCGACATGTCAGAGCTGCTGCATAAAGTGCGGGCCGTCTGTTCGCGCTTCCGGCGTTCACATCCTGCCGCTGCTCGCCTGTCTGCGCTACAGCGTAACTTCGGCCTTCCCGCTCACCGCCTCATATGCGACGTGCCCACCAGGTGGAACTCCACCTTGCACATGCTGGACAGACTGTGCGAGCAGCAGCAGGCCATAGTGGAGTTTCAGCTGCAGCACGCACGGGTCAGTCGCACTACAGAACAGCACCACTTCACCACCAATGACTGGGCCTCCATGCGAGACCTGTGTGCCCTGTTGCGCTGTTTCGAGTACTCCACCAACATGGCCAGTGGCGATGACACCGTTATCAGCGTTACAATACCACTTCTATGTCTCCTTGAGAAAACACTTAGGGCGATGATGGAACAGGAGGTGGCCCAGGAGGAGGAGGAGGAGGATGAGGAAGAGGGGTCATTTTTAGCACTTTCAGGCCAGTCTCTTCGAAGTGACTCAGAGGGAGGTTTTTTGCAACAGCAGAGGCCAGGTACAAATGTGGCCAGCCAGGGCCCACTACTGGAGGACGAGGAGGACGAGGATGAGGAGGAGGTGGAGGAGGATGAGGATGAAGCATGGTCACAGCGGGGTGGCACCCAACGCAGCTCGGGTCCATCACTGGTGCGTGGCTGGGGGGAAAGGCAGGACGATGACGATACGCCTCCCACAGAGGACAGCTTGTCCTTACCCCTGGGCAGCCTGGCACACATGAGCGACTACATGCTGCAGTGCCTGCGCAACGACAGCAGAGTTGCCCACATTTTAACCTGTGCGGACTACTGGGTTGCCACCCTGCTGGATCCACGCTACAAAGACAATGTGCCCACCTTACTTCCTGCACTGGAGCGTGATAGGAAGATGCGCGAGTACAAGCGCACGTTGGTAGACGCGCTACTGAGAGCATTCCCAAATGTCACAGGGGAACAAGTGGAAGCCCAAGGCCAAGGCAGAGGAGGAGCAAGAGGTCGCCAAGGCAGCTGTGTCACGGCCAGCTCCTCTGAGGGCAGGGTTAGCATGGCAGAGATGTGGAAAACTTTTGTCAACACGCCACAGCTAACTGCACCACCACCTGATACGCAACGTGTTAGCAGGAGGCAACATTTCACTAACATGGTGGAACAGTACGTGTGCACACCCCTCCACGTACTGACTGATGGTTCGGCCCCATTCAACTTCTGGGTCTCTAAATTGTCCACGTGGCCAGAGCTAGCCTTTTATGCCTTGGAGGTGCTGGCCTGCCCGGCAGCCAGCGTTTTGTCTGAACGTGTATTCAGCACGGCAGGGGGCGTCATTACAGACAAACGCAGCCGCCTGTCTACAGCCAATGTTGACAAGCTGACGTTCATAAAAATGAACCAGGCATGGATCCCACAGGACCTGTCCGTCCCTTGTCCAGATTAGACATTAACTACCTCCCCATAACCATATATTATTGGACTCCAGGGCACTTCCTCATTCAATCCTATTTTTATTTTCATTTTACCATTATATTGCGATGCTACCCAAAGTTGAATGAACCTCTCCTCTGCCTGTGTGCTAGGCCTAAATATATGCCAATGGACTGTTGCAGTGGTGGCTGACATGAAGCCTGATTCTCTGCTATGACATGCAGACTAATTCTCTGCTGACATGAAGCCAGATTGTCTGTTACGGGACCTCTCTCCTCTGCCTGGGTGCTGGGCCTAAATTTATGACCATGGACTGTTGCAGTGGTGGCTGACGTGAAGCCTGATTCTCTGCTATGACATGCAGACTGATTCTCTGCTGACATGAAGCCAGATCGTCTGTTACGGGACCTCTCTGCTCTGCCTGTGTGCTAGGCCTAAATATATGCCAATGGACTGTTGCAGTGGTGGGTGACGTGAAGCCTCATTCTCTGCTATGACATGCAGACTGATTCTCTGCTGACATGAAGCCAGATTCTCTGTTACGGGACCTCTCTCCTCTGCCTGTGTGTGTGCTGGGCCTAAATATATGCCAATGGACTGTTGCAGTGGTGGCTGACGTGAAGCCTCATTCTCTGCTATGACATGCAGACTAATTCTCTGCTGACATGAAGACAGATTCTCTGTTACGGGACCTCCCTCCTCTGCCTGGGTGCTGGGCCTAAATATATGCCAATGGACTGTTGCAGTGGTGGCTGACGTGAAGCCTCATTCTCTGCTATGACATGCAGACTGATTCTCTGCTGACATGAAGCCAGATTCTCTGTTACGGGACCTCTCTCCTCTGCCTGTGTGTGTGCTGGGCCTAAATATATGCCAATGGACTGTTGCAGTGGTGGCTGACGTGAAGCCTCATTCTCTGCTATGACATGCAGACTGATTCTCTGCTGACATGAAGCCAGATTCTCTGTTACGGGACCTCTCTCCTCTGCCTGTGTGTGTGCTGGGCCTAAATATATGCCAATGGACTGTTGCAGTGGTGGCTGACGTGAAGCCTCATTCTCTGCTATGACATGCAGACTAATTCTCTGCTGACATGAAGACAGATTCTCTGTTACGGGACCTCCCTCCTCTGCCTGGGTGCTGGGCCTAAATATATGCCAATGGACTGTTGCAGTGGTGGCTGACGTGAAGCCTCATTCTCTGCTATGACATGCAGACTAATTCTCTGCTGACATGAAGACAGATTCTCTGTTACGGGACCTCTCTCCTCTGCCTGGGTGCCGGGGCCTAAATATCTGAGAATGGACTGTTCCAGTGGTGGGTGACGGGAAGCCAGATTCTCTGCTATGGAACCTCTCTCCAATTGATTTTGGTTAATTTTTATTTATTTAATTTTTATTTTAATTCATTTCCCTATCCACATTTGTTTGCAGGGGATTTACCTACATGTTGCTGCCTTTTGCAGCCCTCTAGCTCTTTCCTGGGCTGTTTTACAGCCTTTTTAGTGCCGAAAAGTTCGGGTCCCCATTGACTTCAATGGGGTTCGGGTTCGGGACGAAGTTCGGATCGGGTTCGGATCCCGAACCCGAACATTTCCGGGATGTTCGGCCGAACTTCTCGAACCCGAACATCCAGGTGTTCGCTCAACTCTAATAGCAACCCATTCTTTCATAATCACTTCTTGGAGTTTGTCAGAATTAGTGGGTTTTTGTTTGTCCACCCGCCTCTTGAGGATTGACCACAAGTTCTCAATGGGATTAAGATCTGGGGAGTTTCCAGGCCATGGACCCAAAATGTCAACGTTTTGGTCCCCGAGCCACTTAGTTATCACTTTTGCCTTATGGCACGGTGCTCCATCGTGCTGGAAAATGCATTGTTCTTCACCAAACGGTTGTTGGATTGTTGGAAGAAGTTGCTGTTGGAGGGTGTTTTGGTACCATTCTTTATTCATGGCTGTGTTTTTGGGCAAAATTGTGAGTGAGCCCACTCCCTTGGATGAGAAGCAACCCCACACATGAATGGTCTCAGGATGCTTTACTGTTGGCATGACACAGGACTGATGGTAGCGCTCACCTTTTCTTCTCCGGACAAGACTTTTTCCTGATGCCCCAAACAATCGGAAAGAGGCTTCATCTGAGAATATGACTTTGCCCCAGTCCTCAGCAGTCCATTCAACAAACTTTCTGCAGAAGATCAATCTGTCCCTGATGTTTTTTTGGAGAGAAGTGGCTTCTTTGATGCCCTTCTTGACACCAGGCCATCTTCCAAAGTCTTCGCCTCACTGTGCGTGCAGATGCGCTCACACCTGCCTGCTGCCATTCCTGAGCAAGCTCTGCACTGGTGGCACTCCGATCCCACAGCTAAATCCTCTTTAGGAGACGATCCTGCCGCTTGCTGGACTTTCTTGGACGCCCTGAAGCCTTCTTAACAAGAATTGAACCTCTTTCCTTGAAGTTCTTGATGATCCTATAAATTGCTGATTGAGGTGCAATCTTAGTAGCCACAATATCCTTGCCTGTGAAGCCATTTTTATGCAACGCAATGATGGCTGCACGCGTTTCTTTGCAGGTCACCATGGTTAACAATGGAAGAACAATGATTCACCCTCCTTTTAACAGGTCAAGTCTGCCATTTTAACCCAATCAGCCTGACATAATGATCTCCAGCCTTGTGCTCGTCAACATTCTCACCTGAGTTAACAAGACGATTACTGAAATGATACCACGCAACACATTACACCACGCAACAACAAAAAAACTTTTCCTCTGCTACTGGGCAAAAACCATTTGTCCTATACTAAATCGAGTGCGCGGATTACAAATCCGAAGTCAGAATTGTTGTAACACGTCACGATATTTTGTTATGCATAAGTATGATTAAATGAATTAAGCACTTGGGAAGCATTGAATAATTTTGAACAGAACGAGTTTTACTCCAACAATTACCTGATCTGCATCAAAGTTTGCGTAGTAAATAGTGTATGAAAATGTAATGGAATAACAAAATTTCAAAAAGTCTCGTTTTTCAGTTTAAAAGTCTTACTTGAGCCCAGTACTGTTAAAAGTGCTTCAGGCATCTGCTTTTATTAACGGTCATATTTTCCCATTGCAAAAACCAGAAGTCCGCCATCATGTTGGGATTCCAGCGGCCTTGATACCTGTTCTCCATTGTAGAAATATCTTTATGGAACCGCTCTCCATGTTCGTCACTTACGTGTCCCAAATTGGGTGGGAAAAAGTCAAGATGGGAATGTGAGAAATGCACTTTCAATGACATTCGGCAGTCAAGTTGTTCATAAGCTGTTGGCATGTTGTCTAGTAATTCAGCATAGTTTGCAGCTCGTCTGTTCTCAAGGAAGTTCTGCACTACAAGGACTAATGCTTCCCAAGCTGCAAGACGCACTCGCTTTGTCAGATTCTTGCGCTGATCATAAGTAGTGCATTTGCCACATATGTAGCAGAAATTGTCTGGATCGTTAACACATTTGCGTTTATCTATCTTAAGTTTCAAAATTGATAGCACTATAACAGATCACTTTATCAAAATCTGCCCAGCTTGCCTTATATACTTACTGCTGACATCAGCCTGAGTGTTTCCAAACAGGTCTGGACATGTCCATTGGAATATCTCCAATATAATGCATTAATATTACAACTGAATAGGCTTTGCATGTATAACTTAACCCTTTAAGGACCTCCACCGTACATGTACGGTGGAAGTCCCCAAACATTTTAAATAGCCATAAGGCTGATCGCATACATTTTCCCTTTCAGATGCCGTGGTCAAATGTCGCACACTTCAGCTCCGGTAACAGCGTTCCCCGGCTGAGATCAGGGAACCTGTTACATTGATCTAATAGGCTGAAGCCTCAAGCGGGCTTTGGTGCCTATTAGATGCCTATACCAATACAGGCCACTAGGTGGCAGCATTGTATAGTGCAAATGAAGTGTTCAATATTGTCTATATAGACATCAATGAACACAATAGGTAATCTAATGATTGACAGTTATTGTCACCCAAGGTGACTTAAACAAAATAAAATAAAAAGTTTTTGCACAGTAAAAATTATACAAGTGTGGTATCGTTGTAGCCGTACTGACCTGGAGAATGAAGATAACTGGTCAATTTTAACACAGTGTACAGTGTAAAAAAATCAAATTAAATAAAAACCTTGTGTTTTTTCCCAATTCTACCCCATTTGGTGCCATTAGAAAGAACAACTTGTCCCGCAACAAATAAGCCCTCATAAGGCTATGTGAATGGAAAAATAAAAAAGTTAGGACTATGGGAAGGCGGGGAGTTAAAAAACAAAAACGCAAAAATTGAAAATCCCATGGTCCTTAAGGGGTTAAAATCTAGACGTGTCAGGCAAATTCCGAGTTCATATTTGGAATCAGCGCACTTATTTTAGTATAAATCACATGTTTTTCTCTCAGCAAAATCATTGTTGCACAGTGTAGTCAGAGACGGGCCGAGATATTGTGACCGACATAAGGGACGAATCTATATCTCTGGGACTGATATTTTTAATTCATGGACTGGGAATAACGGAGCAGGACTAACCATGGAGGAGACTAAGAAGTGTTCTGATTGCAATACACACTTTTTTTAAAAACAATTCTCAATGTTTTTGGTCTACTATATTTTCTCATTTGTGTAATTTCTAACTGATTACTGTTAGTGATAATTATTATGATGTTTTTTTAACGATGAAATCAACTTTTCTGTAGGTGTTTTCATAGCATATGTATTTACACACTGTGTGCCCGGCACTGGGTTCACTATTATTGCAGATACTTTGTTGTTTACCACTATTGTTTGTTCACTTTTTGGTTTTATACTGCATATGTTCCCTGTACCACTACTATTATACAGTTGCAAGAAAAAGTATGTGAACCCTTTGGAATTATATGGATTTCTGCACAAATTGGTCATAAAATGTGATCTGATCTTCATCTGAGTCACAACAATAGACAATCACAGTCTGCTTAACCTAATAACACACAAAGAATTAAATGTTACCATGTTTTTATTGAACACACCATGTAAACATTCACAGTGCAGGTGTCACGAGGGTGTCAAGAGCCACGTCTGACTCCGTTATACCCGGGGTCAGGAAGTCGCAGCGGGTGGCTGCGCGCTCTATGTCTAAAGATCACGTTGTTTCTTAGTGATTGTTTTCTGTGTTTGCCTTGCAATCCTTTTTGTCTCACTCAGGGATCCGTAGCTTCTCCTCCTCAGCTGTTTCTTGTCTGCCACTCCCAACCTCCTTATATTCTCCTCTCACACTTCTCTAGTTGCCAGTTATAGAGTTTACTGCCTGGACATCTATACTGACCCACTGGAGCTGTGAATCCTGGTTGTTGTTCCAGAGTGCTACCCTCCGGATCCCTGTTGGGCTTTTTGTTGTCTCCTGTTGTCGCCCACCTGGGAGTATATGTTTAGTCTGTATTGTCTGTCCTCCCCTTGGTGTTTTCCTTTAGAGCTAGTGGTGCGGACTAGTGTTCCCACCGCCCTGTTCACTATCTAGGGCTCATCTTAGGGAAAGCCAGGGTTTTAGGCACGTGATCGGCGTACGGGTGAGGAACCCGTCTAGGGACGTCAGGGCAGCCAGGTGCCAGCCGCAAGGTGAGTCAGGGGTCACCACCTTCCCTCTCACTTGGGCAGGGCCTTCCTCTTTCCCTCCCTCTGTGTCACGTATGTGATAGTCACGCCGATCGTGATAGCAGGTGGAAAAAGTATGTGAACCCTTGGATTTAATAACTGATTGAACCTCCTTTGGCAGCAATAACTTCACCCAAACGTTTCCTGTAGTTGCAGATCAGACGTGCACAACGGTCAGGAGTAATTCTTGACCATTCCTCTTTACAGAACTGTTTCCGTTCAGCAATATTCTTGGGATTTCTGGTGTGAATCGCTTTCTTGAGGTCATGCCACAGCATCTCAATCGGGTTGAGGTCAGGACTCTGACTGGGCCACTCCAGAAGGCGTATTTTCTTCTGTTTAAGCCATTCTGTTGTTGATTTACTTCTATGCTTTGGGTCATTGTCCTGTTGCAACACCCATCTTCTGTTGAGCTTCAGCTGGTGGACAGATGGCCTTAAGTTCTCCTGCAAAATGTCTTGATAAACTTAATTTTTCCTTCGATGATAGCAATCCGTCCAGGCCCTGACACAGCAAAGCAGTCCCAAACCATGATGGGATGAGGTTTTGATGTTGGTGTGCTGAGCCTCTTTTACTCCACACATAGTGTTGTGTGTTTCTTCCAAAGAACTCAACTTTGGTTTGATCTGTCCACAGAATATTTGCCAGTACTGCTGTGGAACATTCAGGTGCTCTTGTGCAAACTGTAAACGTGCAGTAATGTTTTTTTTGGACAGCAGTGGCTTCCTCTGTGGTATCCTCCCATGAAATCCATTCTTGTTTAGTGTTTTACGTATCATAGATTCGCCAACAGGGATGTTAGCATATGCCAGAGACTTTTGTAAGTCTTTAGCTGACACCCTAGAATTCTTCTTCACCTCATTGAGCAGTCTGCACTGTGCTCTTGCAGTCATCTTTACAGGACGGCCATTCCTAGGGAGAGTAGCAGCAGTGCTGAACTTTCTCCATTTATAGACAATTTGCCTAACCGTGGACTGATGAACAGCAAGGCTTTTGGAGATACTTTTATAACCCTTTCCAGCTTTATGCAAGTCAACAATTCTTAATCGTAGGTCTTCTGAGAGCTCTTTTGTGCGAGGCATCATTCACATCAGGCAATGCTTCTTGTGAAAAGCAAACCCAGAACTGGTGTGTGTTTTTTATAGGGCAGGGCAGCTGTAACCAACACCTCCAATCTCATCTCATTGATTGGACTCCAGTTGGCTGACACCTCACTCCAATTAGCTCTTGGAGATGTCATTAGTCTAGGGGTTCACATACTTTTTCCACCTGCACTGTGAAGGTTTACATGGTGTGTTCAATATAAACATGGTAACATGTAATTCTTTGTGTGTTATTAGTTAAGCAGACTGTGATTGTCTATTGTTGTGACTTAGATGAAGATCAGATCACATTTTATGACCAATTTGTGCAGAAATCCATATCATTCCAAAGGGTTCACATACTTTTTCTTGCAACTGTATATTAGTCTCAGGAGAGACCGTATTCTTTTTCCTGTCTGCAAATCCTGAATTCCTGTGATAGAGGTGATGGGGTAGGTGTCCCCTCCCTCTCTAAAACCACTTAGATGCTATGTTTAGCATCATTGAAGCATATAAGGAGGGGGGGTGGGGGGGGGTTCAGGTTATTAGGATACGACCACATCGTTTTTCGGGGAGGTTTTTTGAGACAGATCTGCCTGCAGGATCTTCTGCCAAAGCTACAAGTGGATTCGAGAAGAATCAGAAGTATAAAAGAAGAAAATGGTGGCCCATAGCAGGGGTGGAGTGGCCATAGACCCTACAGGGAAATTTCTCGGTGGGCTGATGCCTAGGAGGGCCACTCAAGCCCACCTTACAGCCACAAGCTGGGTACATAATGATCTGATTCTCTCCTACTCACCTGGCCAGCAGCCCTCCTGAATTCAACTGTATTGAGGTCCTCAGGACAGCTATACAGTTGAATCCTGTGGCATACGTGGCAGTATTTTGTGCTGAACTGTGGTATTTGGTTCAGCCGGGGAGGTATATAGCTCTGCCCTATGGTATTGCTGTCCCTCCTACTTCTGTTGTCTCTGCCTAATTATGTTGCCTTCTTTCAGTTTGGACCATGCCTGCATCATAGGGCCACTGTTAATTTTTTTTCCAGGGCCACTTTTAGTTCCTACTCCGCCCCTGGCCCCTAGTGATGTGAAAGCCGCACAGACGACAACCGTTTGGCTAGCACACAAGGGCTTGTTTTCACGCGGTGTTCGTCCCTGCAAAACGTGCACCAGCACCTGGATCTGAATACTTTTATAATTGTATGTAATTAAAAATGTAGCATAGCCGCTGAGTTATTCAATAAAATGTATCTGTATAGCGCCATCTGCTGTTTGTTTTTCTTATTTCTTTGTTCTGCTCACTGAGAAAGCCGCACATGCTCAGTTTCATCCTTCAGCTGCCTCCTGAGCTGTGATAGGGAGAGCTGAGACACGCCCCCTGAGCTGTGGTAGAGAGAGCTGAGACACGCCCCCCTGAGCTGTGATAGGGAGAGCTGAGACACGCCACCTGAGTTGTGATAGGGTGAGTTGAGACACGCCCTCTGAGCTGTGATAGGGAGAGCTGCGACATGCCCCCTGAGCTGTGATAGGGTGAGCTGAGACACGCCCTCTGAAATGTGATAGGGTGAGCTGAGACATGCCCCCTGAGCTGTGATAGGGAGAGCTGAGACATGCCCCCTGAGCGGTGATAGGGTGAGCTGAGACACGCCCCCTGAGCTGTGATAGGATGGGCTGAGACACGCCCCCTGAGCTGTGATAGGGTGAGCTGAGACACGTCCCCTGAGCTGCAGTAGAAAGGACACTCCCCTTGATCTGTCAGCTTGATATAAATATAGCAGAGCAATGAATGAGGAGATCTCTGGATCCATGTGGTTCTAGCTTCGTTAGAAAGAGGTTGTCATGTCCTATATGATGTCTGATTTTCTTTTTTTAATTAGTCATGGGAGAACCCCTTGAAAAAGCGTTTCCTAGAACATGTGAATGGCATCACGAATAAAAACAGAATTCGCAATGGTCTCTGGTGCCTCCAAACATATATTTGGGGAACCATAATGGTTGGCTGGACCATATGAAGGCTATAGGAATAGAAAGTGTTAAAGGGGTTCTCCTATGACTAATGTAAAAAAAAAAAGCCATCATATAGCACATGAGAACCTCTTTCTAACAAAGCTAGAACCAACCCTGGACCTCACATGGATCTAGAGATCTCCCGCTACATTGCTCTGCTAGATTTAATGGACCCCGAACCCGGTCCCCATTAAAGTCAATGGGGTCCTGAACTTCACTTTATTATTTTCCGTTATAACATGGTTATAGCAGAAAATAATAGCATTCTTAAGACAGGATGAAAAAGAATATGGCAATTTAGGGGTTAAAAAAACGAACAAAACCCACCTCATCCAAAAGCCGAAGTGGCTTTTAACTTCATTCAGCAGGACCTGCGATGACATCACCGCGCTCCCTACGTGGGCATGGTGATGTCATCGCAGGTCTTGCTGAAAGAAGACACTTCGGCAGCGCGAGCAAGTGGATGAGGTGATTTGTTTTTTTACCCCTAAGTTGCCATATTCTCTGTCTTAGGAATGCTATTTTCCACTATAAGGGTCCATTTATATGCCCGCAAGTGTTTTGCGGTCCGCAAATTGCGGATTAGCAAAACACGGACACCGACCATGTGCGTTCAGCATTTAGCGGCCCGCACATGGCCGGCACTATAATAGAAATGCCTTTTTTTTGTTGTCCGTGTCTGCGGACAAGAATAGGACATGTTCTATTTTTTTGTGGGGCCGCAGAACGGAAGTGCAGATGCGGACAGCACACAGTGTTTTCCGGCCCCATTGAAAATGAATGGGTCCGAACCCGTTCCGCAATTTTGCGGAACGCAGACCTGTTTTGCAGACGTGTGAAGGGTCTTACCATGTTATAACGGAAAACCCGAACTCTGCTGCAGTTCAGTGGGTGTGTCTCAGCTCTCCCTATCACAGCTCAGGGGGCGTGTCTCAGCTCTCCCTATCACAGCTCGGGGGGCGTGTCTCAGCTCTCTCTCTATCACAGAAAAGGGGGCGAGTCTCAGCTCTCCCTATCACAGAAAAGGGGGCGTGTCTCAGCTCTCCCTATCACAGTTCGGGAGGCAGCTGAAGGATGAAACTGAGCATGTGCGACCATCTCGGTGAGCAGGACAATGAATTAGGAAAAAAACAGCAGATGGATTTTTACACTCGGCACCATTTTCGTTCAGACCTTTTTCGACATTATTAAAGGTACCCTCCACTCGGTCCAGGCTGCCTTTTTAAATAATAATGAATTATTTTATGCCTGAGATTGCTCTTATGTTCCATCAGATGACATACGTCTATTTTATCATGGTTATGTTGTACTCATGTGGTTCAGGTCTTTTTATGCGTCATATTTTTAAGAGCTAAATACATAGGGGTGGTGGTATTTAGTTGCCGTCATCTAACATGTTAATCCTAGTTGGGATTGAGGCTGGATTTATTTCATTTTAAGCCTTTTTCTCACCCACCACCTCTATAGATCAGCCCTTATTTCACTGCACTTTATTCTATCACTAAGACCTAGTCGGTCGAAACGCGTCAGTGGAGAATAAGATGGGAATTTGAAGAAATAACATATTTTTGGATTTTAATCGCCGAATCAACCCCTTGTTCTGTTTCATGAGAGGAGGAGTTCGGGCTGACTCTGGATCCGTGCTGAATTGGAAGTCTGTTCTCCCATCTGAGAGCTGGACGCCACCATACAACTACAAGATCTGCTTCAAAATCTCCTCCGAAAACCTCTTGGACCCACAGGGTGCGGGCACACAGCGCAGTTCTGACTTGCATTCAGGATGCAGTTTTAAGTTTAGCAGCCTCGTTAACCCCTGGTGTTCTACATAGTGGAAATGATTTAATTAATTTCAGCTAGCTACAATAAAAAAAACTGCTACCTGAGTGCATGTGAGAACAGCGCTGTGTCCCAGCACCCACAGCCCCTAAAGCCCCCGGCATTGCTGCACCTAATAGTGAAACATTCTGCATTAACCACTGTCCGGCCACAACGTACTATTACTGCTTTATAAATACCCAGAAAAGGTTAAAATAATCACTGCTCACCTTCTGGACTTCCCTGTTCACACTCTGCCCCGCTCCCCCGCTGTTTGCACTCTGCCCCGCTCCCCCGCTGTTTGCACTCTGCCCCGCTCCCCCGCTGTTTGCACTCTGCCCCGCTCCCCCGCTGTTTGCACTCTGCCCCGCTCCCCCGCTGTTCGCACTCTGCCACGCTCCCCCGCTGTTCGCACTCTGCCACGCTCCCCCGCAGTTCGCACTCTGCCCCGCTCCCCCGCTGTTCGCACTCTGCCCCGCTCCCCCGCAGTTCGCACTCTGCCCCGCTCCCCCGCAGTTCGCACTCTGCCCCGCTCCCCCGCAGTTCGCACTCTGCCCCGCTCCCCCGCAGTTCGCACTCTGCCCCGCTCCCCCGCTGTTCGCACTCTGCCCCGCTCCCCCGCTGTTCGCACTCTGCCCCGCTCCCCCGCTGTTCGCACTCTGCCCCGCTCCCCCGCTGTTCGCACTCTGCCCCGCTCCCCCGCTGTTCGCACTCTGCCCCGCTCCCCCGCTGTTCGCACTCTGCCCCGCTCCCCCGCAGTTCGCACTCTGCCCCGCTCCCCCGCTGTTCGCACTCTGCTCCGCTCCCCGCTGTTCGCACTCTGCTCCGCTCCTCCGCTGTTCGCACTCTGCTCCGCTCCCCCGCTGTTCGCACTCTGCGCCGCTCCCCCGCTGTTCGCACTCTGCTCCGCTCCCCCGCTGTTCGCACTCTGCTCCGCTCCCCCGCTGTTCGCACTCTGCTCCGCTCCCCCGCTGTTCGCACTCTGCTCCGCTCCCCCGCTGTTCGCACTCTGCTCCGCTCCCCCGCTGTTCGCACTCTGCTCCGCTCCCCCGCTGTTCGCACTCTGCCCCTCTGCCCCGCTCCCCCGCTGTTCAGACTCTGCCCCGCTCCCCCGATTTTCGCACTCTGCCCCACTCCCCCTGCTGTTCGCACTCTGCCCCGCTCCCCCGCTGTTCGCACTCTGCTCCGCTCCCCCGCTGTTCGCACTCTGCCACGCTCCCCCGCAGTTCGCACTCTGCCACGCTCCCCCGCTGTTCGCACTCTGCCCCGCTCCCCCGCTGTTCGCACTCTGCCCTGCTCCCCCGCTGTTCGCACTCTGCTCCGCTCCCAGCTGTTCGCACTCTGCTCCGCTCCCAGCTGTTCGCACTCTGCTCCGCTCCTCCGCTGTTCGCACTCTGCTCCGCTCCCCCGCTGTTCGCACTCTGCTTCGCTCCCCCGCTGTTCGCCACTCTGCTCCGCTCCCCCGCTTTTCGCACTCTGCTCCGCTCCCCCGCTGTTCGCACTCTGCTCCGCTCCCCCGCTGTTCGCACTCTGCTCCGCTCCCCCGCTTTTCGCACTCTGCTCCGCTCCCCCGCTGTTCGCACTCTGCCCCTCTGCCCCGCTCCCCCGCTGTTCACACTCTGCCCCGCTCCCCCGATTTTCGCACTCTGCCCCGCTCCCCCTGCTGTTCGCACTCTGCCCCGCTCCCCCGCTGTTCGCACTCTGCTCCGCTCCCCCGCTGTTCGCACTCTGCTCCGCTCCCCCGCTGTTCGCACTCTGCCCCTCTGCCCGCTGTTCACACTCTGCCCCCGCTCCCCCCGATTTTCGCACTCTGCCCTGCTCCCCCGCTGTTCGCACTCTGCCCCGCTCCCCCGCTGTTCGCACTCTGCCCCGCTCCCCCGCTGTTCGCACTCTGCCCCGCTCCCCCGATTTTCGCACTCTGCCCCGCTCCCCCGCTGTTCGCACTCTGCCCCGCTCCCCCGCTGTTCGCACTCTGCCCGCTCCCCCGCTGTTCGCACTCTGCCACGCTCCCCCGCTGTTCGCACTCTGCCACGCTCCCCCGCAGTTCGCACTCTGCCCCACTCCCCCGCTGTTCGCACTCTGCCCCGCTGTTCGCACTCTGCCCCGCTCCCCCGCTGTTCGCACTCTGCCCCGCTGTTCACACTCTGCCCCGCTCCCCCGCTGTTCGCACTCTGCCCCGCTCCCCCGCTGTTCGCACTCTGCCCCGCTCCCCCGCAGTTCGCACTCTGCCCCGCTCCCCCGCAGTTCGCACTCTGCCACGCTCCCCCGCAGTTCGCACTCTGCCCGCTCCCCCGCTGTTCGCACTCTGCCCCGCTGTTCGCACTCTGCCCGCTCCCCCGCTGTTCGCACTCTGCCCCGCTCCCCCGCTGTTCGCACTCTGCCCCGCTCCCCCGCTGTTCGCAATCTGCCCCGCTCCCCCGCTGTTCGCAATCTGCCCCACTCCCCCGCTGTTCGCACTCTGCTCCGCTCCCCCGCTGTTCGCACTCTGCTCCGCTCCCCGCTGTTCGCACTCTGCTCCGCTCCCCAGCCTTTCACACTCCGCTCCCCCGCCGTCCTCACTCCGCTCCCCTGCCGTTCATACTCCGCTCCCCCGCCGTCCTCACTGCGCTCCCCCGCCGTTCACACTCCACTCCCCCCGCCGTCCTCACTCTGCTCCCCCCGCCGTCCTCACTCTGCTCCCCCCGCCGTCCTCACTCTGCTCCCCCCGCCGTTCACACTCCGCTCCCCCCGCCGTCCTCACTCCGCTCCCCCGCCGTTCACACTCTGCTCCCCCGCTGTCCACACTCCGCTCCCCTTCTGATCTCCCCTTCCTCGTTCTGGCTTCACACACAGGAAGCATTTGTTTAGTTTAAGTAGCTCTGTGGGACCATAAAAAAATGTTAAAACATCATATAAAGATCATACAATCTGCTATGGATTATAACCTTGTACCTTGTCCACAGTTCATGCTTCGTGCTCCCAGTAAAACCCTGTTGTTTACAGCCCTGAGGTTCCGGGTTTTGGGAGTAGATTAGCTTAGACACAAAACAATTACCATAGTTCTCGGCGCCTCCCACTCCACCTTTCCTGCCAGTGAAGCCTCAGCCCCTACACCCTCTGCTCACCGTCCCCTGGCTGTTCCTTTCTGTTTCCTCCCACACTCTGCCCCCCCCTCCCTGCTTCTGGGACAAGAGCCGTGTCAGAAAGCTCCAGCAGTTCTGTGCATTTCCCCTCCAATATGGCAGGGGCGTTGCTAGGGTCCCAAAGGATCCGGGGCTGAAGCCTCAATGCATATGTGCCATATTCTTGAAATATCCGCCCCCAACACACATACTCACGCCTTAGCACTAGAAACTGATTATACCTTTTAGCCATTTACGTCTGAGATCCGGGTTTTTTTTGCTGAAAAAAAAGTACTGCATGCAGGACTTTTTTTTCCACCTTAAAAAAAGCTGATCTCTGATGGAAATGGCTAAAATCGATCCGTTTTTTTTCTGTTCTTCCGATGGATCAGAAGAATGGAAAATGAGAGGCGATGTGAATCCAGCCTTAGATAGCGGCCTCTCCCCGATACACATACACACTAGCCGAGAGGGCATGGCTTTTTGGTGGATAACAATCCAATGAATCGCGCGCCTGATCCGGGACAATACCGCACTACCATCCTTTCTACATGCTTCTTTTAAAAAAAATATAATAATCAGTATACTCCGAGATTCCCCAAATTTTTCTTTTTTCTGTTGAGCGAACTGTATGCGGCTTATTTTTTGTGTTATGAACTGCTGTTTTCATTCTGGGTCACTGATCACATGACGATGACATCACTGCAGGTCCTTCAGCTCTGGCAGTGCAGCAGATACTGGGCAGGTCCTGGTCGGTAGTCAGGGCTCTTGTTCTCTCTGGTATCAGCCATTCCTCCAGCCTGCAGGTAAGATGAGCTGTGAGGAGACAGTGTGGTGGAGAGCTCAGACATGTCACCTCTGGAGATTCTCCTCCATTACACACAAGGAATCCTTCTCCGCTCCTCAGCTTAGTATGATGGGGGAGGAGTAGTGGGGATAGTGGGGGTTGTCATCATTCTGTGCTAGAAGAGAGAATCTGTTTCATGTCAGGAGCTTAGATACACCCGGAGCTCAGGGTTTTCCCATCAGTGCAGCTTTATGAGGGTCTGAGTTTTGCGGGATGAGTTGTACTTTTACTCGGCCTCATTATCGGGGACATGGGACTCACTGATTAACCTTTATTCCCTTCTTTTTGGAGGCATCATGAAGAAAACCAGCAATAAGACCCTTCTCCTGAATGAGCCACCAAGGATGGACAGGAAGGAGATCAGCAGAAGAATATTAGACCTCACCTTGGAGATCATCTCCCTGCTGAGCGGAGAGGTAAACTTTTCTAGATTTCTCTCCTCTTTATTGTATTCTGTAACAAGTCAGACATCGGGAAGGAGAATCCATCATAGGAAGTGATAGGAAGAGTCCAGGGTCCTGTAGAACGGCCTCCAGACCTTTCAAGTGACGGAGAACCTGAAGATCAGCCCCCAATATGGTGAGTGATGTATCATGTGACCAGTGACCAATAGTCATGTTGTAGGAGCCATGAGAAGGTAAGTAGGCACGTTGTACCAGGAGGAAAGGGCCAGAGGAGAGCACATGGCCCCTGAAGGGTTAATTCCCTAAGTGTCTCTCTCCATCCACAGGAGTACACAATAGTGAAGAAGACATCGGGGGACTGTGTGACTCCCATCATCCATCTCCAGGAGTCAGGAGGGCAGAGCAGGACCCCTGACCCCATCACAGAGCCTCCCCCACAAGATGATGGAGCTGCTGACTGGAGAGGTGACACTGCTGAGAATGCTGGGAAATTCTCCAGTAACAGCACTGGAGGGGTCTGGGTGATGACGGTGTCATTGTGTTGTCAGGTTCCTATAAGGTGTCAGGATGTCACTGTCTATTTCTCCATGGAGAAGTTGGAGTATATAGAAGGACACAAGGATCTGTACAAGGAGGCCATGATGGAGGAGCACCAGCCTCTTATATCACAAGGTAAGAGCCGCCATGTGCAGTGTATACACGTGTGTGCAGTGACATGTAGTGGAGGAGGTGCACATGTTAGGCTCTATTAGCATCATATTAAGGCCTTGTATTTTCCTTATCAGTCAGACATATGGATAATGCTCCGCCCTGCTGACTATTGAGTGTCATAATGTATCCACGAGATTCCAGCTCACTTCTGCTCCCAGCACTTCCACCGATCTCCATACAGCGTTCAATGATGATGTCCAGCACCAGAATATAATCCAAGGTCTCTTTACTGAAGACACGTAGGATCACAGCGGTACATGTGGGGGGGCCGCACTCGTTAACGAGACTTGTTGGGTGGCTATCTCCCCATTATGTACCTCTGTGTCTTCAGTAAAGAGAACCTTGGATTTTCTCCTGGTGCTGGACATCATTACTGAACGCTGTTCAGTGTCAGACATGTATTCCTCCAATAGATGGTTAAGGAAAAATAAACAATAAATTATATCTAAATTCTGCCACTGAAAACCAATCCCTCGTACTAAGGCCTTGGAATCGGACAATGAAAATACAAAAATAAAGGTCATTAGCACATTTTTTTTTACATTTTCATTATAAAGCGTATTTCCAATTGAAAAAAAAGCATTTTATTTTACTGGTACTTTTTATTTAATAAATGTTTTTTTTTTTTTAACCACTTAATAGTCCCACAAGGGGACTATAACAGACAACATTTTGGTTGATTTTAAAATATTTATTTATTTATAATTATTATATTATATTGTGTGATACTGTGTTACATTTTACTATATTTCTTTTATATCATGTGCTGATTTTATTATAATTATATACAATAAATTGCCACTTTTCATATGATCCACATATTGAGTGCCAGTCTGATATTCCTTTTTCCCATTCTGAGATTGTTTTCTCCTGACACATTGTACTTCAGGACAATGGTAATTTTCAGTCGATATGTTTACCTTTATTTACGAAGAAATCCAAAATTACCCAAAAATTAGAAAAATTGGCAATTTTCAAAATGTCTATTTCTCTACTTTTAAAACAGATAGCGATACCTAATAAAATATTTATTACTTAACATTCCCCATGTGTCTACTTTATGTTGGCATCATTTTGTTCATGTCATTTTATCTTTTAGGGCGTAGAATTTTAGAAGCAATTCTTAAAATTAAGAAAATTTACAAAAAAACACTTTTTAAGGACCACTTCAGTTATCAAGTCACTTTGTGGGGCGTATATAGTATAAATTACACCCCTCAAGTTATTTAAAACTCATTTTACAAACTTTGTTAACCCTTAAGGTGTTCTATTATACTTTGTGGTCCTGGCTACGGTGAGAGACCGTAGCTGAGGACAGGGGGGGGGGGGGGGGGGAGGGATGACAGGCTGTCTGCTACAGATGGCTGGGGTGTGCGGGAAGCCATGGCCGGGTGCGAGCTAAATGAGGGGCATGCCTGATGGTGAGAAAGGTGAAGAAAGGGGAAGGGTGGGAGGGGTGAGAGCGCGGCGTCCATGATGGGAGCGTGAGGTGGCGCTAAATAGGCCTCCTCCGCCCCTCCCACAAACGCAGGCTGAGCTTCAGCCTTACTACTTGTGGTCCTGGCTACGGTGAGAGACCGTAGCTGAGGACAGGGGGGGGGGGGAAGGGATGACAGGCTGTCTGCTACAGATGGCTGGGGTGTGCGGGAAGCCATGGCCGGGTGCGAGCTAAATGAGGGGCAAAAGTCAACGGGTAGGAAATGTGAGGGTAGAACTCATAGGGCTAGTTGGTGAAAGCCTTGGCGATCTCGGCTCGTGGATTAGGGATGTAATGCGTGAAGCAGGAGGATTGCCATCTGCTCATTTTCTGGATGACGTGTGCTGGGACCCCGTGACTTGATGCTGCGGAAGCCGCGCCTATGCGGAACGAATGCCCTGAGATGGCCTTGGCATCGAACCCCAGCCCGGAAGCTAAAGTTCTGATGTGATGGATGAACTGTAAAGTTGACAGACCTTTGGAGTTGAAGGGAAAGAGAGGGCTGCCTGGCGCGGAAACTGTTGAAATAGCGAGAAGCTTGTTGAACACGGCCACCGGGCACCATTCATTGAAGGTCTGGAAGTAAATGATTTTAACTGGAGGACCTACCTGGGAAGTTTTGGTGGAAGGGAGAGATAGGGTGCAATGAGTCTGCTGCCAGACCAGCTGGTCTGAAGTGGGGCCTGCATGTCTTGGAGAGCTAGTGAATTCCCTGGGCCGTAAGAACCCGTAGAAACAGAGATACATGGCAGCTTTGATCACAATGCTTTTGTATGGCCCAAAAGGATCGTTATCTAGGGAGGTGGAAAAAGCTCTGAACATTGCCCCGGTGACTGGTTTCCTGCGGGACTCCGGCTTATTGCTGCTCTTTTGGATCCCTCTAAGGGTGAATTTGATGGCCTGGGAAGAAAATAGGGACTGGCTGCCTGGAAAATCTAAAGTGAGGAAATGCTGTACCCCTGCCAGGTACAATTTGATGGTGCTGAAAGATAGGTGAAGGGGTGAGGTTTGAGATAAGCGGGAAAAGGTAAGACCTGGCGTGAATCAGGGAGCGAAGGCTGGGTCGAGCTTGACCGTGCCTGGCACCTGTGAGGTGCCCCTGAATGGTCTGATGCCTTGCAGGCGGCCGAACCCGTGAGCTAGCTGCGCGGCTAGAAGTGAAGCTCGTGAGGCGCGTTGAAGCACCTGGGTTAGGACGGGGCGAGTGAGTAGCGCATGCGGCGTGAGAACCTGTGCCTGATACGTGTCAGGGCGGTGGATGAAACCTGAAGCATGTCCGAAAAACTGACGTGTTCGGCTGCGTGGTAGACAATAGCGTGGATGAAACTTAAGGAAGAATTTTGACATGAATCTGCTGCATGGCAGACAATAGCGTGAACGAACCTGAGGAAAATTGACATGAATCTGCTGCGTGGCAGACAATGGCGTGGATGAAATTTAAGGAAGGAAAAATTGACATGAATCTGCTGCGTGGCAGACAATAGCGTGAGCGAACCTGAGGAAAATTGACATGAATCTGCTGCGTGGCAGACAATGGCGTGGATGAAATTTAAGGAAGGGAAAATTGACATGAATCTGCTGCGTGGCAGACAATAGCGTGGATGAAACTTAAGGAAGGAAAAATTGACATGAATCTGCTGCGTGGCAGACAATAGCGTGGATGAAACTTAAGGAAGGAAAAATTGACATGAATCTGCTGCGTGGCAGACAATAGCGTGAGCGAACCTGAGAAAATTGACATGAATCTGCTGCGTGGCAGACAATAGCGTGAGCGAACCTGAGGAAATTGACATGAATCTGCTGCGTGGCAGACAATAGCGTGGATGAAACTTAAGGAAGGAAAAATTGACATGAATCTGCTGCGTGGCAGACAATAGCGTGAGCGAACCTGAGGAAATTGACATGAATCTGCTGCGTGGCAGACAATAGCGTGGATGAAACTTAAGGAAGGAAAAATTGACATGAATCTGCTGCGTGGCAGACAAAAGCGTGAGCGAACCTGAGGAAATTGACATGAATCTGCTGCGTGGCAGACAATAGCGTGAGCGAACCTGAGGAAATTGACATGAATCTGCTACGTGGCAGACAATAGCGTGAGCGAACCTGAGAAAATTGACATGAGTCTGCTGCGTGGCAGACAATAGCGTGAGCGAACCTGAGGAAATTGACATGAATCTGCTGCGTGGCAGACAATGGCGTGGATGAAACTTAAGGAAGGAAAAATTGACATGAATCTGCTGCGTGGCAGACAATAGCGTGAGCGAACCTGAGGAAATTGACATGAATCTGCTGCGTGGCAGACAATAGCGTGAGCGAACCTGAGGAAAATTGACATGAATCTGCTGCGTGGCAGACAATAGCGTGAGCGAACCTGAGGAAATTGACATGAATCTGCTGCGTGGCAGACAATAGCGTGGATGAAACTTAAGGAAGGAAAAATTGACATGAATCTGCTGCGTGGCAGACAAAAGCGTGAGCGAACCTGAGAAAATTGACATGAATCTGCTGCGTGGCAGACAATAGCGTGAGCGAACCTGAGGAAATTGACATGAATCTGCTGCGTGGCAGACAATAGCGTGGATGAAACTTAAGGAAGGAAAAATTGACATGAATCTGCTGCGTGGCAGACAATAGCGTGAGCGAACCTGAGAAAATTGACATGAATCTGCTGCGTGGCGGACAATAGCGTGAGCGAACCTGAGGAAATTGACATGAATCTGCTGCGTGGCAGACAATAGCGTGGATGAAACTTAAGGAAGGAAAAATTGACATGAATCTGCTGCGTGGCAGACAATAGCGTGCGCGAACCTGAGGAAATTGACATGAATCTGCTGCGTGGCAGACAATAGCGTGGATGAAACTTAAGGAAGGAAAAATTGACATGAAACTGCTGCGTGGCAGACAATAGCGTGAGCGAACCTGAGGAAATTGACATGAATCTGCTGCGTGGCAGACAATAGCGTGAGCGAACTTGAGGAAAATTGACATGAATCTGCTGCGTGGCAGACAATAGCGTGAGCGAACCTGAGGAAATTGACATGAATCTGCTGCGTGGCAGACAATAGCGTGGATGAAACTTAAGGAAGGAAAAATTGACATGAATCTGCTGCGTGGCAGACAATAGCGTGAGCGAACCTGAGGAAAATTGACATGAATCTGCTGCGTGGCAGACAATAGCGTGAGCGAACTTGAGGAAAATTGACATGAATCTGCTGCGTGGCAGACAATAGCGTGAGCGAACCTGAGGAAATTGACATGAATCTGCTGCGTGGCAGACAATAGCGTGGATGAAACTTAAGGAAGGAAAAATTGACATGAATCTGCTGCGTGGCAGACAAAAGCGTGAGCGAACCTGAGAAAATTGACATGAATCTGCTGCGTGGCAGACAATAGCGTGAGCGAACCTGAGGAAATTGACATGAATCTGCTGCGTGGCAGACAATAGCGTGGATGAAACTTAAGGAAGGAAAAATTGACATGAATCTGCTGCGTGGCAGACAATAGCGTGAGCGAACCTGAGAAAATTGACATGAATCTGCTGCGTGGCGGACAATAGCGTGAGCGAACCTGAGGAAATTGACATGAATCTGCTGCGTGGCAGACAATAGCGTGGATGAAACTTAAGGAAGGAAAAATTGACATGAATCTGCTGCGTGGCAGACAATAGCGTGCGCGAACCTGAGGAAATTGACATGAATCTGCTGCGTGGCAGACAATAGCGTGGATGAAACTTAAGGAAGGAAAAATTGACATGAATCTGCTGCGTGGCAGACAATAGCGTGAGCGAACCTGAGGAAATTGACATGAATCTGCTGCGTGGCAGACAATAGCGTGAGCGAACCTGAGGAAAATTGACATGAATCTGCTGCGTGGCAGACAATAGCGTGAGCGAACCTGAGGAAATTGACATGAATCTGCTGCGTGGCAGACAATAGCGTGAGCGAACCTGAGGAAAATTGACATGAATCTGCTGCGTGGCAGACAATAGCGTGAGCGAACCTGAGGAAATTGACATGAATCTGCTGCGTGGCAGACAATAGCGTGAGCGAACCTGAGGAAAATTGACATGAATCTGCTGCGTGGCAGACAATAGCGTGAGCGAACCTGAGGAAATTGACATGAATCTGCTGCGTGGCAGACAATAGCGTGAGTGAACCTGAGGAAAAATGACATGAATCTGCTGCGTGGCAGACAATAGCGTGGATGAAACTTAAGGAAGAAAAACATTGACATGACTCTGCTGTGGCAGATAATGGCGTGGAATGAAATATACCACGTATGTGTGTACCTGAAAAATGAGTTGTTGTTTTTTTTTTTTTTTTGTTGTTTTTTTGGTGGGGCCTGGCTCCGGCATGTGTGGGACTTTGGTGAAGTATCTGATGCATGGCTGTGGGCGGCGTGCATGGGCTTCCACTGTTTGGAAACCTTGTTTTGGTTGTTGCTGGTGCCCCAAGCCAGCTCATTGCCCAGGTATGTACTGTTTTTGCTGAGGCCCCAGCTGTCGGGAGGCCTCAGCTGTCGGGTTTGCAAGCTGAGCAGCCAATGTATGTTTTTTAAGCACCCTGGTGAAGCCAGGATGCTATTTCATGGGATGCCAGGTGAAGGGGTTAATGGTGGTGGGGGGGGGGGCTGGCTGCGCCAGGGACCCGGCGTCAGTGCTGCCTGGAGACCAGCCGGTGCGGGAGGTGGGGCCAGGTTGCGAACATGCAAAGTAAGTGGGAGCGCTGGGGACTCGGCTTCAATGCTGCCTGGCGACCAGTGTGGGAGGTGGGGCCAGGAAGCGACATGCGGGTATGTGGGAGCGCGGCGCCGAGGCTCCCAGGACAGGGAGCAGCTCGAGGCGCCGCTTGGCTTACCGGGGGAGCGCGGTTCCAGAGGAAGGAATACTTCGAGCGGAGGCTGGAAGGAGCAGCAGCGTAGGTGAGTGGCAGCGTCGGCACTGTAACCTTGATGCGCAGAGACGTCACGTGAGAGCGCGGCGTCCATGATGGGAGCGTGAGGTGGCGCTAAATAGGCCTCCTCCGCCCCTCCCACAAACGCAGGCTGAGCTTCAGCCTTACTACTTATGGGGCAAGGTGAACAAAAAATTGGTTGTTTTGGCACAGTCTTTATTTAATTTTTTATGGCATTTGACCCTAGGGCGTAGATTATGTTATATTTTTATAGAGCAGGTTGCGGATGCAGTGATACCAAATATGTCTCCTTTCTCTTTTTAAATTTATTTGAGTTTTACACATTAAAAGCATTTTTTAGTGTCTCTGTTTTCTGAAAGCCATATTTTTATATATTTTTTTGCCGATTGTCTTATTTAGGGGCTCATTTTGATGAGGTGACTGTTTGGTACTATGTTAGGATACATATAACTTTTTGACCGCTTAACTTTGTAATGTAAGGTGACAAAAAATGACTTTTGGCACCGTTTTTATTTATTTTTTATGGCATTTATCTGACATGGTGGATTATGTGATCTTTTTATACAGCCGGTCGTTATGGACGCAGCAATACCTAACATGTATTCTCTTTATTTATTTCACTTTAAATGAAAGCATTTTTGAAACAAAAAAAGTTTGTGTCTCCATTTTCTGAAAGCCATATCTTTTTTATTTTGGTCTGATTGTCTTATAAAGAAGCTAATTTTTGGCGAGATGAGGTGACAGTTGGATTAGTACTTTTTTGGTGTACATGCGACTTTTAGATCGCTTGATATTGCACTTTTTGTGGTATAAGCTGATAAAAATTGCATTTTTTTTGCACAGTTTTTATTTATTTTTACGGTGTTTATGTGACGAATTATGTGATATTTTTTTAGAGTCGGTCATTACGGACGCGGTGATACCTTCAAGCATGTCTCATCTGAAATCTGTTCTCAGGTCTTTTCAGTTCTGATGTGACAAACACGGCAGTGGAGGTGGCTCATATGGTTTATAATAGTGAGGTCACAGACGTCCATGCAAGCACGTATTACATAAGTCTGGAATGGTGGCCTGAAAAAAGGTGAATAAGCCTCGACTTCGAAATTGTCATAAGAAACGTCGGCTTGAGATTGCAAAAAAATACAAACAGGGTATAGTAGAAGATTGGAAATGGATGATTTGGAATGATGAGACAAAAGTCAATAGACTGGGCTCTGATGGGTGCAAATGGGTCTGAAAGAAACAAGGGAAAAGGGAATAAATCAAGGCAACTGGACTTACTGTAGATTTCACTCGTTCTTCTGAGATTCTCAGAATTGAGAAAGCTCATTGGAAAAACGAGTGAAACGTTTTCAAGAAATCTACAGTAAGTCCAGTTGCCTTGATTTATTATTTACAGATATACCATGCCCTGGATAAATGAGAACCTTCATAGACAAGGGAAAAGGTGGCTAAAGTATCGAGAAATTGAAGAAACTATCAAGTTCGGTGGAGGAAGCCTGATAATATGGGTTTTTTTCACAGCCAATGGCATTGGATACTTGATCAGCATCGATGGTGATCTCAATGCTGAGCTATATGTGAGTATCCTACAAGATGAGTTTCTTAGTACACTTGAGTACTATAGGTATGAAAAGGGCAACATAGTATTTCAGCAGGACAACGACTCGAAACATACGTTGAGATTGGTAAAGAAATGGTTTAATGACTATGAAGTGGAGGTTCTGGATTTGACCCCACAGTCCCCAGACCTCAACCCAATCGAACACTTGTGGGTAGAGTTGAGGATAAAGCTGTATTCGTACCCAAGTGAGTCGACCAGTATGCTCAAACATTGGGAACCTGTAGAAAAGACCTGGGAACAGTTTTCGGTTGAGACATGCTTGAATCTGATAGAGAGCATACCCAGAAGGATTCAGGCAGTGCTGAAAGGTGTATTTACAAAATACTAACAAAATAATAAAAATTTAAATGTATTATTTTAGTAGCAAAACAGTAACAATGCAGTTATATGACAAAAATCTGCTTTCATGGCGCAGTGTGGTAAATACACTCCACACTGAACACAGAAGGGAAAAGGTTTTAGACCTGGAACCTAGGGAAAGGGAAATGATCACACCTAGAGAGTCCCTACGCCGAGCACTGACTGCTATCAGTATGAACAGACCTTGATGGTAGGAATGTTCATACGCAGGAACCTAAGCCCTATCTGACCTTAAAGGGCCCTGGAAATAGTGTCAGGACACGGGTGGCCTATTCCTCCCCAGATGAAAGAATAGGAGACCCCCTCAGGCCTTATAGCAGCAGGTAAGGGAAAACAACAAAGAAGATATACTTAACTTCCAGAAGTATGCGGACGAGCAGGAACTCAGAGAGAACCAACACCAGGACTTGCACAAACAAGGAGCTATGAACCGCATGTCATGATGGGTGAGACCAGACTAAATAGAGGAGAAGGAATGATCACTTAAGCTACACCTGATAAAAGAGGTGTGGTCATCCCCAGCAACAACACAGAAAGGTGAAACCAAAGAGGCTGTCAATCACATGCAGCCAGTCTCCTTGATCTTCTAGTTCCTGTCACAGGCAGGACCGTAACAGGTTTCCAGGGTATGGGATTAAACTGAGGCCCATACTATCTTCCTCTTTTACCGCAGGATATAATAAAGCTAGGGTCTTACAGCGTAAGGTGTCATTAATTGGAACATTTTCAGAGTACATCTTAACCTCTTTCGGACACAGGGCGTACAGGTACGCCCTTATGTCCTGGTGCTTAATGACACAGGGCGTACCTGTACGCCCTGTGTATTTTCGATCACCGCCACGCGGCGGTGGTGATCGGAACCCGGTGCCTGCTCAAATCATTGAGCAGGCACCTGGGGCAAATGCGCCGGGGGGTCCTCTGACCCCCCGTGTAGACGATCGCAGCAAACCGCAGGTCAATTCAGACCTGCAGTTTGCTGCGTTTCTGTGTTATTCGGGTCTCTGAGGACCCGATAACCCGGAACAGGATGGTGATCGGTGGTGTGATTTTACCCCACCAATCACCATCCTGCGATCCTGAGTGGTGATGGTGACATCACCTCAGGATCGCTTCTGATTGGTAGGGGGGCGGGCCGGCGGCAGTTTCAAATGATAGCAGCGCTCCTCTCCTCCTCCTTTTGTGTCCGGAGCCCGAGGAGAGAGGAGCGTTGCTGCTGCACGTGTGATCTGAGCCAGCATCTTTGCCCCAGCACCCATCCTTTCCCCCAGGACCTGTGCCACCCCCATCTTTATCATCAGGTAATTAGGGAAAGTATAGGGAAAGGTTGGGCTAGGCAGGGATATAAAAAGGGAAAGTTAGTGGTAAAAAAAAAGTTTGATTGCATCACCCTAAGTAGGGTGTCTGGGGTCCACAGCACAGCTGTGTGACCCTAGACCCCCCAGGGGTGCTGCTGCTTGCCCCCCTGCCCCCCCCCCAACTTTTATGGGGTGCAGGCATTTTTTTTTTGTGCATACGCTGACTGTGGCCGGCACTCTTAGCGTCTGGCCACTATTAGCGCATTGCACACCCCACTACTGATCAACTTCGAATGGTTGATCAGCAGTTTTTAATTTTTTTTTAACTTTTTTTTCACATTTTCCCCCTTTTTTTTAGTTCGTCTTTTTTTTTTTCCTGTTAGTTTTAGGGAAGTCCGCGAACACCCGTGCCCACACGCACACCAAATAAAGATTTACACACACTCACATACACACGCAGACACACACTCCTCTATGGCCCGCCAGACGTTCTTGGCCGAGGAGGCATACACCCAGCTTGCCTCCAACTCCAAGAGTCCCAGTGAGGACGAGGATGACCCCACTTTCCTGTTGTCATCCGCATCCTCCTCATCATCTAGCGATGATGATGAGCCCCCAAGGCGGCGTAGACGCCGCCAGGTGGAGCAAGGGGACCGCCATGCTAGGGACCCTGTGGCCCACACTAGTACAAGCAGCTCTGGGGCTCGTACTAGTTTTCCGGCCCACCAGTTAAATCCACCGGAGCACCCTGCCGGTGAACTTGTCTGGTGTACCCCAGAGCGATATGAGCCTGTGATTCCTGATTTTTTAGGCCAATCAGGAATCCAGATTTCCACAGTGGGCTACACTGAATATTACTTTTTTTGTAATTTTTTCAGTGACCCACTGGTAAATCTGATGGTGGAGCAGACGAACCTGTACGCCCAACAGTTCGTTGCTCAACACCCGGGCTCCTTTTTGGCTAGGCCCGGTGGCTGGACGCTGGTCAGTGCAGCCGAGATGAGGACATTTTGGGGCCTCGTGCTGCATATGGGCCTGGTCAAGAAACCTAGTGTCAGGCATTACTGGAGTGGGGACGTCCTCTACCAGGCCCCACTTTACAGTAAGGCCATGACACGCTCCCGGTTTGAGGCCATCTGGAAATGTCTGCATTATTCAGATAATGCAGCATGTCCCCCCCCCCAAGGTGATCCTGCCTATGACCGTCTGTATAAGATACGGCCGGTCATCAATCATTTTGGGGCCAAATTTGTACAGGCCTATGTACCTGGAAGGGAGGTCGCGGTTGATGAGTCTCTCATTGCGTTCAAGGGGAGACTCATTTTCCGCCAGTATGTTCCCTCAAAGAGGGCGAGGTATGGCGTGAAGCTGTACAAACTTTGTAAGAGTACCTCAGTGTACACTTACAAGTTTTGTGTGTACGAGGGGCGAGATTCCCGTATTCAACCCCCAGAATGTCCCCCCACTCTGGGTGTTAGCGGGAAACTTGTGTGGGACCTTATGTACCCACTGCTAGATAAGGGTTACCACCTTTACGTGGATAACTTTTATACTAGTATCCCCTTGTTCCAGTCCCTCGCCGCTAGATCCGCGTCCGCTTGTGGGACCGTGCGGAAAAATCAACGCAGTCTCCCTGCCCACCCCCTCCAGGTACCTATCCCCAGGGGTGCGACCCGTGCCCTTACCAGTTAAAACCTGTTGCTGGTCAGATGTAAGGACAAGAGGGATGTCCTTGTACTGTCCACAATTCATGGTAACGGCATCACCCCTGTCCCTGTGCGAGGTACCGCGGCAACGGTCCTCAAGCCTGATTGTATCGTCGACTACAATCGGTATATGGGAGGAGTTGATCTCTCTGATCAAGTCCTCAAGCCATATAATACCATGCGCAAAACCCGGGCATGGTACAAAAAAGTTGCGGTCTACTTGGTGCAGGTTGCCATGTACAACTCTTTTGTACTATCCCGAAGCGCTGTCAGCACAGGGATATTCCTTCAGTTCTATAAGGCAGTCCTCAAGGCCCTGATCTTTTCGGACCGGGAAAGAGCAGGCCGGAGTACCTCGGGAACTGGAGGCGCCCGGATCGTCCCTGGCCAACACTTTCCAGGTGTGGTCCCCCATACTAGAAAGAAGGGACGAACCCCAAAAAAAAGTGCAGAGTGTGTCGCAGGAGGGGGATACGGAAGGACACCACTACTCAGTGCGACACGTGCCCCGATCATCCGGGCCTCTGCATTGACGGTTGCTTCAGGGAGTATCACACTTCCATGGAGTACTAAATTTATATTCCAATTTAGCCACTGACTATCGGATTTAAAAAAAACTGTTTCTCAGACTTGAGACACCCCAAAAAATTGTAAAAACTAAAATAATTTTTAAAAAGTATACAAATTAGGTATCGCTGCATCGGTAATAATCTCCTCTATAAAAATACCCCATGACCTAACCCCCCAGATTAACACGGTCCAAAAAAAATAATAAACGGTGCAAAAAAAGAACTTGCTATAAAAAAATTTGTTATGTAAGGTGACAAAAAAGTTCTTTTTTTGCACCGTTTATTATTTTTTTTGGACCGTGTTAATCTGGGGGGTTAGGTCATGGGGTATTTTTATACAGGTGCAGGTTGCCATGTACAACTCTTTTGTACTATCCACCATAATTCAGCCTGCTCTAACCTGTCGTTGTCCTTCAACCAACCTCTCTTTTCCTCCAGTATTTCTTTCCATAATTCCTCATTCAGTCTACCTCCTACTGGCATTCCTACAGACTGCATAAACGATATAACTTTCTAACTGCACTTCTTCCCTCTCGCTCTAAAAACTCTCTGAGCAGCAGTTAAAGACTGAACATTACACCCTGTGATGTTAGAATTACCCATTTCCTCCAAATCTTAGCAGGGATTTGTGCCATACACACAATAAGATTTGGCCCAAAATCTAAAAGGGAACTCGTATCCACACTCTGTTTGAAATACGTGAATTTCTCAGTGGGAACTCGTATCTAACACGCTCACCCCTCAGACCCTCGTCAGAGCCTGGTTTCCTAATGGGTTTCCTAATTTGCTTTCCTTCTTATGCAGTTTCGATATGCAGCATCTAGGGAGAGCTCCTACACAATACTACGTACTTCCAGATACTACCGGATATCTCTCCTACACAGTATCGCAAAACAACATAAAAACCATCACAAAGAGGGAAACTTCAGGTTATGTCGATTTAAAAGACTAGGCAGCCCCACTTACATAGTTACATATATGCTGTCTCCTTCCTCTTTGTGTGGCTCCGAATCACTTGGAAATATGAGCGCTCGTACAGCTTCACATAAACACCAGAGCATTGGTATTCTATAAAAAGTTCCCTTCCTTTATTCACAGTACACGTCCTTATATAACAGAGATGACATACAGGAGTTTACAGAAGTTGGTTACATTGTAATGATTGGATGATTGGTTTTCTAATAAGATGGGAGTGTTCACTATTAGTTGGTCCCTGAGTTAACTGGCTCCTTTAAACCATAACTTCCCCCAGCTGGCCAGATGTTCACCCAAAGCCCCCCCCCCCCCCCCTTATACTGGAGTTACACCAGTCATGCGATAAAAGAACATTGAGTATATCAAGTTACCTGAGTACAACACATATGAGGCCACTAGATGGCAGTGTTTAGCTTATTTCAAATCCAGTATCCCTCACACGCAATCTTATTGTGAACCTCGCTAAGGACAGCGGATCTGCGCTCCATGAACCCACAGCATCCAATAGTGAAGTAACTGCAAGCTGCATTAGTTATGTTCTAGGGGTCAGGGGTAAGCAGAGGACCTCCACCATGGGAGGTGCTGGCATGGATACACAGGGTAGGAAGAAAGAGGATGGACCCCCTGATCAAACCCAGGCCAACAGAGAACCCATCTATAGGCTCATAGGTTCTCTTGCAGAAAATCTTCATACCTAGAGCAGGGAACCTCTCTGCACCGTCCTCAGTAAGGACAGAAGGAACACTGGAGGGTAGAGGTGGAAAAGGCCTTTAAACTGTTTCCTGTCCCAAGAAGGTCAAATCTCCAGTGGTGCGGTCATATGGGAGGAACTGGAAAAGAAAATGTGTTCGTAACAATGGTGACGCTGTTGTGGTTGGAACGTACATTTTTTTTTGTCTTTAACCCCTTCCCGACATATGACGTAATAGTACGTCATAGCGGGAAGTGACATCCTGCAATTTGATGTACTAGTACGTCATGCTGATCAGACAGGCCCCGGAGCGGTACACGCCCGATCAGTGCAGAGGCCTGACAGTCACTGTATCCGCCGGCATCACTGTAAAAGCCGATGCTGGTGGATTAACCGCTGACCACGGCATAGATGGTGTTTGGGGACGTATTGTAATGCATTGTGAAAAAAGTGTTTTTAATACAAAAAAAAAAAAATCTAGTAAAAAATTAAAAAAAACACCTATTTCCCCTAAAGTTTGAAAAAAGTTTGAAAAAGAAAGAAGAAAACAGACATATTAGGTATCGCTGCATCCGTAACGACCTGCTCTATAATGATATCACATAATCTACCCTGTCAGACAAACACTGTAAAAAAAAAAAAAAAAAAAGTGCAATTTTTTGTCATCGTACATCACAAAAAGTGCAATACCAAGCGATCAACAAGTTGTATGTACCCCAAAATAGTTCCAATCACCTCATCCCACAAAAAATGAGCCACTATATACAGTAAGACAATCAGCCAAAATTTTAAAGTGTAATATTAAATGATAAAAAAAAATCATGTACCCAAAAATGGTACCAATAAAAACATAAACTCTTCTTGCAAAAAAATGCGCTCTGCACATGATGACCAGAAAAAAAAATATGGTTTTCAAAAAATGGAGACACAAAAACAATTTCTTTCCAAAAATGCTTTATTATGTAAAACGGAGACAAACAAAAACAGTAGACATATTTGATATTTTCACATCCATAACAACTTGCTCTATAAAATAGCACATGATCTAAACTGTCAGATGAACATTGTAAAAAACAATTAAAACTGTGCCAGAACAGCCATTTTTTGGTTACCGTGCCTCACAAAAAGCGTAATATCGACAGTGCTCCAGACTAAAAAAAATACCTAGTAGCCATTGGCTCCTGAACTGAAAAATTTAGGAGCCAAATTAAATTTTTAGTCGCCAAATCAAAACCGAATTAAAATTTTGGTATCGTGACAACGCTACGCCGATCAGATCGGCGTAGGGTTGTTTCGATACCAAAATTTTGATTTGCTTTTGTCACCATAAAAAAGTATTGCGATACTCAATACTGCGCAAAAAAAAAAGCCGCGTGCATTTCGCATTTTATGAAACGTTCGGCCCATAATAGAACCGTCCTATCCTATTTTTTGGGGTGACAAGGGGACTAAAAAATGGTGAATGCTCACCGCATAGGAGATTTTTTAAAATAATTTAAGTTTGGACTTTTCGGACGCAGCGCTATGTAATATGTTTATTTATTTATTGTTTAGATATTTTATATGTAAAATTGGGAAAGGGGGGGGGATTTAAACTTAATATTTTAGGGCACTTTCACACTAGCGCTTTTCTTTTCCGGCATAGAGCTCAGTCACAGGGGCTCTATACCGGAAAAGAACTGATCAGGCATATCCCCATGCATTCTGAATGGAGTAATCCGTCCAGGATGCATCAGGACGTCTTCAGTTCAGTCATTTTGACTGATCAGGCAAAAGATAAAACCGCAGCATGCTACGGTTTTATCTCCGGCGAAAAAAAACTGAAGACTTGCGGCATTTTTCCCCATAGGAATGTATTGGTGCCAGATCCGGCATTCAAAATTCCGGAATGCCAGATCCGGCCTTCCGGTCTGCGCATGCGCAGACAGGTAAAAATGTGTAATAAGATACAAGACGGATCAGTCTGTCCGCATGACAAGCGGAGAGACGGATCCGTCCTTGCAATGCATTTGTGAGATGGATCCGCATCCGGATGTGTCTCACAAATGCTTTCAGTCACATCCAGATCGGCGGATCTGGCAAGCAGTTCCAACGACGGAACTGCTTGCCGGATCACAATGCCGCAAGTGTGAAAGTAGCCTTAGTGTTTTATTTTTACTTACTATTAGCCCCCTTAGGGGCTGGAACCCTTATCCTATTCACCCTTAGGCCCCTTTCACACGGGCGAGATTTCTGCACGGGTGCAATGCATGAGGTGAACGCATTGCACCCGCACTGAATCCGGACCCATTCACTTCTATGGGGCTGTGCACATGAGCGGTGATTTTCACGCATCACTTGTGCGTTGCGTGAAAATCGCAGCATGCTCTATGTTGTGCGTTTTCATGCAACTCAGACCCCATAGAAGATAATGGGGCTGCGTGAAAATCGCATTGTATCCGCAAGCAAGTGCGGATGCGGTGCGATTTTCACGCATGGTTGCTAGGATGACAGTCTATTAACCGTGTTATTTTCCCTTATAACATGGTTATAAAGGAAAATAATAGCAATCTTTAATACAGAATGCTTTGTAGAAGGTCAAAAAAATAAACATTATATACACCCCAGTAAAATAAACATTGGTAGTGCAGTGCGCCCCCCCCCCCCAACACCCCTGTATAATAAACATTGGTGGCGCAGTGCGCCCCCCCAACACCCCAGTATAATAAACATTGGTGGCACAGTGCGCCCCCCCCAGTATAATAAACATTGGTGGCACAGTGCGCCCCCCCCAGTATAATAAACATTGGTGGCACAGTGCGCCCCCCCCCCCCAGTATAATAACCATTGGTGGCGCAGTGGGCAGTGCCAATGAGGGTTAAAAAAAAAATAATAAAAAAATGAACTCACCTCCTCCAATTGATCGCGTAGCAGCCGGTCTCCTGTTCTTTCTTCAGGACATGTCAAAGGACCTGTGGTGACATCACTGTGTTCATCACGTGGTACATCACATGATCCATCACCATGGTAATGGACCATGTGATTAGCTCAGTGACGTCACCACAGGTCCCTAAGAAAGAACAGGAGACCGGCAGCTACGCGATCAATTGGAGGAGGTGAGTTATTTTTTTTTTTAACCCTCATTGGTGCAGTGGGAAGTGCCACCAATATTTATTATACTGGGGGGGGGGGGGCACCTGAAGGGTTAACTGCCGCTGATCGCAGCTCCCTGTCATAGAGGTCGTGTGCCGGCTATTTGATTCCGGCACCCGCCTCCTGTATTTGTATTAACAGGTCAGTTATCTTCATTGGTGGCGCAGTGGCCACAGCCCCTCCTCCTCCTCCCGTCTCTCTCCTTATTGGCGGAGGCGGCGGCAGCACAGGGGGGGAGGGAGAGACTCCTCATCCACTGCGCTGCTGAGTAGAACATCGGCGGAGGGCAGAGAACTATCATCTCCTGTGCCCCGCCGCTGTATTAAACTGCAGAGCTGCAACGGTGGGTCTAGTCGCAAATGGTGACAAGACTAAAAAGTCTTGTCGCCTTTTGTAAATTCTAAGTCGCATTGGCGACCATTTTGGTCGCCATCTGGAGCCCTAATCGAGCGATCAAAAATCATATGTACCCTAAAATAGTATCAATAAAATGCTCACCTTATCCTGTAGCTTCCAAAATGGAGTCACTTTTTGGTAGTTTCTACAGTAGGGGTGCATCGGCCTTAAAACCAATCTAGCAAAATCTACCTTACAAAAACCATACAGCGCTCCTTTCCTTCAGAGCCGTGCCGTGTGCCCATACAGCAGCTTACCACCACATGTTTCTGTAAACTGTAGAATCAGGGTGATATATATTGAGTTTTGTTTGGCTGTTAACCCTTGCTATGTGACAGGAAATAATGGATTGAAATTGAATTTTCATCTCCATTTTCCTTTAATTCTTGTGGAATACCAAAAGGGTTAACAAAATTTGTAAAATCAGTTTTCAATTACATGAAAGGTGCAGTTTCTAAAATAGGGTCATTTATGGGTGGTTTTCACTATGTAAGCCCCAAAAAGTAACATTAGAACTGAACCTTAAAGTGGGTTTTGGAAATTTTCTTTAAAATGTTAAGAGTTACCTCTAAAATTCTACGCTTTCTTACATCCTAAAATATAAAATGCCATCTTCAAAATAATAGCAACATAAAAGTAGACATATGAGGAATGTTAAGCAATAAATATTTTATGAGGTATCACTATCTGTTTTAAAAGCAGAGAAATAAAAAACATTACACCTCTCCTGTGTGAATTTTCATATGATGATCAAGACTTGATTTATGTGTAAAACATTTACCACATTCTGAACATGAATATGGCTTCTCTCCTGTGTGAATTCTCACATGTGTAATGAGATTTGATTTAGCTGCAAAACATTTTCCACATTCTGAACATGAATATGGTTTCTCTCCTGTGTGAATTTTCTCATGTTTAACAATTCTTGATTTATTTGTAAAACATTTCCCACATTCTGAACACGAATATGGCTTCGCTCCTGTGTGACTTCTCTTATGTGTATCAAGATTGGATCTTTGTCTAAAACATTTCCCACATTCTGAACATGAATATGGCTTCTCTCCTGTGTGAATTCTCTCATGCATAACGAGATGTGCTTTATTTATAAAACATTTCCCACATTCTGAACATGAATATGGTTTCTCTCCTGTGTGAATTCTCTCATGTGTAGCAAGACTTGATCTCTGTGTAAAACATTTCCCACATTCTAAACATGTATACAAGCCCTTTGTGTGAACTTTCTTATGTATAAAAAGGCTTGATTTTCTGGTAAAATATTTCCCACATTCTGAACATGAATATCTTTTCTCTCCTGTGTGAATTATCTCATGTGAAACAAGATATGGTTTCTGTGTAAAACTTTTCCCACATTCTGAGCATGAATATGGCTTCTCTCCTGTGTGAATTCGTACATGTGCATCAAGTCTTGATTTATTTGCAAAACATTTCCCACATTCTGAACATGAATATGGCTTCTCACCTGTGTAAATTCTTCCTTGTGTAGGAAGACATGATTTTTTTCTAAACTTTTTCCCACCATTTAACATTTTACCCACTTTCTGAACTGTAGTTGTGGTAACAATTTGTGATTGGTCAAGAGAAGGTTCTGCGCATTTAGAGGACTTATATGAGAGATTTGTACTGTGAAGTCCTGAATGTAAGTTTTCTTCTAAACAGAGCTGCATATTTTCATCTTCTGTGTTAGAATTTTGTGATAACATGAAGTTTCCCTTAAAATGTTTATTGGGATTCTCTGTAAAGATAAAAATTGGAATTAGTGATTTTTTTTTTCTTCAAACAGTAGAGTAAACAAACGTACAACATTCATATTAGGCTGTAAATTGATCCAGTAGAAACTAGAAGTATACAGTAAGTCATTCACTTTAAATGCACTTTTGACTTAAAAATAAACTGCCCCAAAGACTGCATCTATAATCCTAGCCTTACAAAGCTTTTTATAACCCTGCCTGACAAGGGTCTAGATCCTAGAAAATACCTGGTATTTTTTTTCTTCTTCACAAATGTACTATAGCTTAACATTTTAAAAAGCCAACTATACCAAACAATGAAGCCTGCTTTCTGCACATTCCACCTTCAATGCCAAGAGGGCATTGTATTGATGCAACAAATTTACTTAGGATTTCTTACGACATCCCTCAACACAAACTGCATTCATTATTAAATAGTTTAGTTTGTAAAATATTTTATTGTACAAATCAATAGAATGTCATACTTTAGGTACAACAATGGCATCACATTATGCCCAGCATAACGCACAGTAGTATTGACATATACAGTTCCATCACGCTTGCGCCCGGCCATCGCTTCTTGTCTTTAGCGTAGCTTGCGTTCTCCAGCGCCTGAAGCCAGTGATCACGCTCTCGCTAAAGACGAGAAGCGAAGGCCGGGCGCGAGCGCGATGGAACTGAACGGCGCATGTGCAGTCTGCAAAATGAAGGTGGTGAGGGAGGGAGCCGGAACAGGCAGTGCGCGGTGCATGCGCGAGATGAGCGTGGTCCCGGCATCACGGCAAGATGTCCATCACAAAGTAGAGAGGACGGGTAAGGGGCTGGTTTATCGTGCCTTGAAGCAAGAAGGCCGCTGCCCCCTTGACTTCAAGCCTGGCTTGGAGAAGGCGCCAACAGACATTTAAAACTGCGATTTTAACAAATATGAGACAGAATGAGGAAAGAAAATCATGATTAGAAACACACTGGGGGATATTTTAAGGTACTGTGATTGGTTTAAATATGTGTTTTCCAGGTGACAGGTTCCCTTTAATCATGGGATGACCCCTTTAACCCCTGAGTGACCACCCATATGCCCCGCAGGTGTCCAATATAGGCCCCAAGCCTGCCTTGAGTTGTTTCCAGCAGTCTGTGCCTCTCTGGTGCAGCCTGCTGGTCAATGTCAGTATAGAACTAACATTAAAATGCAATGCACTATAGGGATAATGTATTGTATTTTAAAATCAACCAAAATATTGTCTGTTATAGTCCCCTTGTGGGACTATTAAGTGGTTAAAAAAAAAAACATTTATTAATTAAAAAATTCCAGTAAAAAACAAATGCTTGTAAATGAAAAAAATGCAAACCACCCCCCCTATATGTATGGTATTGCCGCCTCTGTAACGACCCGCACTACATAAATATTAAGTAAATTATCCGCCTCCGGACCGCCTAACGCAGGATCGCGTTCCGGAGGCGGCTGTCTCAGGCAGAGTCACGCATCTATGCGTCATCTCAGGCGCGCGCGTTCACAGGAACTGCAGGTAAGCGAGTGGATCTACAGCCTGCCAGCTGCGATTGTTCGCTGGCAGGCTGTAAAAAATGTTTTAACCCCTAACAGGTATATTAGACGCTGTTTTGATAACAGCATCTAATATACCTGCTACCTGGTCCTCTGGTGGTCCCTTTTGCTTGGATCGACCACTAGAGGACACAGGCAGCTCTGTAATAAGTAGCACCAAACACCACTACACTACACACCCCCCCTGTCACTTATTAACCCCTGATTACCCTATATAGACTCCAAGCAAGGTCCGTGCATGGAGATAAACTTCCATTTAAAAAACAATGTATGCGTCATAATACTTTTATTTTGCTTAGAATATACCGGCCCGACAGATACCAATAGGAGAGATCACCTACCGTCCGTCAGCAGCGCGGAGCCTTATCCATATGTCTGACTGATGAGGAAAATACAAGGCCCTAATCTGATGTTTATAGAGCCCAACATGTGCACCTCCTCCATTACATGTCACTGCACACACGTGTATACACTGCACATGACGGCTCTTACCTTGTGATATAAGAGGCTGGTGCTCCTCCATTACATGTCACTGCACACACGTGTATACACTGCACATGACGGCTCTTACCTTGTGATATAAGAGGCTGGTGCTCCTCCATTACATGTCACTGCACACACGTGTATACACTGCACATGACGGCTCTTACCCTGTGATATAAGAGGCTGGTGCTCCTCCATTACATGTCACTGCACATACGTGTACACACTGCACATGACGGCTCTTACCTTGTGATATAAGAGGCTGGTGCTCCTCCATTACATGTCACTGCACACACGTGTATACACTGCACATGACGGCTCTTACCTTGTGATATAAGAGGCTGGTGCTCCTCCATTACATGTCACTGCACACACGTGTATACACTGCACATGACGGCTCTTACCTTGTGATATAAGAGGCTGGTGCTCCTCTATTACATGTCACTGCACATACGTGTACACACTGCACATGACGGCTCTTACCTTGTGATATAAGAGACTGGTGCTCCTCCATTACATGTCACTGCACACACGTGTACACACTGCACATGACGGCTCTTACCTTGTGATATAAGAGGCTGGTGCTCCTCCATTACATGTCACTGCACACACGTGTATACACTGCACATGACGGCTCTTACCTTGTGATATAAGAGACTGGTGCTCCTCCATTACATGTCACTGCACACACGTGTATACACTGCACATGACGGCTCTTACCTTGTGATATAAGAGGCTGGTGCTCCTCCATTACATGTCACTGCACACACGTGTATACACTGCACATGACGGCTCTTACCTTGTGATATAAGAGGCTGGAGCTCCTCCATTACATGTCACTGCACACACGTGTATACACTGCACATGACGGCTCTTACCCTGTGATATAAGAGGCTGGTGCTCCTCCATCATGGCCTCCTTGTACAGATGCTTGTGTCCTTCTATATACTCCCACTCCTCCATGGAGAAATAGACAGTGACCTCCTGACACCTTAGAGGAACCTGACAACACAATGACACCGTCATCACCCAGACCCCTCCAGTGCTGTTACTGGAGAATTTCCCAGCATTCCCAGCAGTGTCACCTCTCCAGTCAGCAGCTCCATCATCTTGTGGGTGAGCTCTAGGATCTTCTGCTCATGTATCAGAGGGTGAGGGGGAGGCTCTGTGCTGGGGTGAGGGGCCCTGCTCCGCCCTCCTGACTCCTGGAGATGGATGATGGGAGTCACACAGTCCCCCGATGTCTTCTTCACTATTGTGTACTCCTGTGGATGGAGAGAGACACTTAGGGAATAAACCCTTCAGGGGCCATGTGCTCTCCTCCGGCCCTTTCCTCCTGGTACAACGTGCCTACTTACCTTCTCATGGCTCCTACAACATGACTATTGGTCACTGGTCACATGACACATCACTCACCGTATTGGGGGCTGATCTTCAGGTTCTCCGTCACTTGGAAGGTCTGGAGGCCGTTCTCCAGGACCCTGGACTCTTCCTATCACTTCCTATGATGGATTCTCCTTCCCGATGTCTGACTTGTTACAGAATACAATAAAGAGGAGAGAAATCTAGAAAAGTTTACCTCTCCGCTCAGCAGGGAGATGATCTCCAAGGTGAGGTCTAATATTCTTCTGCTGATCTCCTTCCTGTCCATCCTTGGTGGCTCATTCAGGAGAAGGGTCGTATTACTGGTTTTCTTCATTCCTCCTCCAAAAAAAAAAAAAAGGAATAAAGGTTAATCAGTGAGTCCCATGTCCCCTATAAGGAGGGAGAGAAAAAGTAGAACCACATTTATTAATTTAAAAAAGTTCCAGTAAAAAAATGCTTTTTTTCCCCATTGAAAAGACGCTTTTTAATGAAAAAATTGCAAAAAATCCCCCCCCCCCATATGTATGGTATTGCCGACTCTGTAATGACCCGTACTACATAAATATAATGTAAATTATACCCTACGGCAAGCACTATAAAAAAAAAATTTTTAAAAGAACAATTGCTAATTTATTCTTAGTTGCCATAAAAAAACTAATAACAAGTGATCAAAAAGCGCAATTTACTCCAAAATGACACCAATGAAAACTACAAGTTGTCCCTCAAAAATGGAGGTATTGCTATTTTTTCCATCTCCCACCCAGAAAGAGTTAATAAAAGTTAAAGGGATTCTGTCACCTCGTTTTAGCCTATAGAGCTGCGGACATGCACGGCTAGATCGCCGCAAGCATGTCCGCAATATACCTGTCCCTTAGCGCTGTGTCCTTTTATTGTGTTTAAAAAAAATATTTTATGATATGTGAATGACCCTGGTAAGGAGCCCGAGGGGCTGTACTAACCTTCCTGGAGCCCAGCCACGTCCCCCTGGTAAGGAGCCCGAGGGGCTGTACTAACCTTTCCAGTTCCTTCCCTGAGGCGGATGCCGGCACTGCGCATGCGCGAGCTTGCGCATCGTGAGATTACGGTGATCTAACTGTGAGCAAGGAGGAGATTCGGAGGACGCAGGCGGTGCTGGGCTGCAGGAAGGTTCGTATAGCCCCTTGGGCTCCTTACCAGGCTCATTTACATATCTATAAAAAAATATATATAAACGCAATAAAAGTACACAGCGCTAAGGGACAGGTATATTGCGGGCATGCTAGCGGCGATCTAGCTGAGCGTGTCCGCATCTCTATAGGCTAAAACGACAGAATCCCTTTAAATCAGAAAGTTATGTGCACCCCAAAATGGCACCATTAAAACTACAACTTGTCCCGCAAAAAACAAGCCCTCATACAGCTACATAGTCGAAAAATCTGTTTCTCTTCCATTCATTGGGGGACACAGGCATTGGCCATAGGTATCGCTGTTGCTGCTAGGAGGCGGACACTAAGCACACAAAGTGTAAGCTCCTCCCTCTTCAGCTGTATCCCTTCCTGCAGGGACCAATCAGTTTAGTGCAAAAGCAGTAGGAGAACCAGACATAAGAAAATCACATGTATGTACAGTCGTGGCCAAAAGTTTTGAGAATGACACAAATATTAGTTTTCACAAAGTTTGCTGCTAAACTGCTTTTAGATCTCTGTTTCAGTTGTTTCTGTGATGTAGTGAAATATAATTACACGCACTTCATACGTTTCAGAGGCTTTTATCGATAATTACATTACATTTAGGGTCCATTCACACGTCCGTTTTTTCTTTCCTGATCTGTTCCGTTTTTTGCGGAACAGATCAGGACCAGATCTGGACCCATTCATTTTCAATGGGTCCTGGAAAAAAATCGGACAGCACAATGTGTGCTGTCCGTTTCCGTTGTTCCGTTCCGCATGTCCGTTTAAATATAAAACATGTCCTATTATGTTCCGCAAAAATCGGATCCTGGTACAATACAAAGTCAATGGATCCGCAAAAAACAGAAGACATTCGGATGTCATTCCGTATGTCATCCGTTTTTTGCGGATTCCGTTCCTGGAAACACATAACACATTTTTTTTCTATTTTTATTTTTATTTTTTTCAATGAATTCCAAACAACTTTATTTGATTATTGAAATTTATACATGTTTCCGTTTTTTGCGGATCCGCAAAAAACGGATGACATACGGAAACATTTTCAGGAACAACGGACCGTTTTTCAGGATGAAAAAAAACAGGACGTGTGAATGGACCCTTATGCAAAGAGTCAGTATTTGCAGTGTTGGCCCTTCTTTTTCAGGACCTCTGCAATCCGACTGGGCATGCTCTCAATCAACTTCTGGGCCAATTCCTGACTGATCGCAACCCATTCTTTCATAATCACTTCTTGGAGTTTGTCAGTTCACACGGGCGAGATTTCCGCGCGGGTGCAATGCGGGAGATGAACGCATTGCACCCGCACTGAATCCGGACCCATTCATGCATTATACTATGCATTCTGTATTCAGAATGCTATTATTTTCCCTTATAACCATGTTATAAGGGAAAATAATACAATCTACACAACACCGAACCCAAACCTGAACTTCTGTGAAGAAGTTCGGGTCTGGGTACCACAGTCGGTTTTTTATCACGCGCGTGCAAAACACATTGCACCCGTGCGATCAAAACTGACTGCAATTGCGTACCTAATCGCTCGGGTTTGCCGCAATACACCGGGATGCATCCGGACACGCTTGTGTGAACCCAGCCTTAGTGGGTTTTTGTTTGTCCACCCGCCTCTCGAGGATTGACCACAAGTTCTCAATGGGATTAAGATCTGGGGAGTTTCCAGGCCATGGACCCAAAATGTCAATGTTTTGGTCCCCGAGCCACTTAGTTATCACTTTTGCCTTATGGCACGGTGCTCCATCGTGCTGGAAAATGCATTGTTCTTCACCAAACTGTTGTTGGATTGTTGGAAGAAGTTGCTGTTGGAGGGTGTTTTTGCACCATTCTTTATTCATGGCTGTGTTTTTGGGCAAAATTCTGCGTGAGCCCACTCCCTTGGATGAGAAGCAACCCCACACATGAATGGTCTCAGGATGCTTTACTGTTGGCATGACACAGGACTGATGGTAGCGCTCACCTTTTCTTCACCGGACAAGCCTTTTTCCTGATGCCCCAAACAATCGGAAAGAGGCTTCATTGGAGAATATGACTTTGCCCCAGTCCTCAGCAGTCCATTCACCATATTTTCTGCAGAAGATCAATCTGTCCCTGATGTTTTTTTGGAGAGAAGTGGCTTCTTTGCTGCCCTTCTTGACACCAGGCCATCTTCCAAAAGTCTTCGCCTCACTGTGCGTGCAGATGCGCTCACACCTGCCTGCTGCCATTCCTGAACGAGCTCTGCACTGGTGGCACTCTGATCCCGCAGCTGAATCCTCTTTAGGAGACGATCCTGGTGCTTGCTAGACTTTCTTAGACGCCCTGAAGCCTTCTTAACAAGAATTGAACCTCTTTCCTTGAAGTTCTTGATGATCCTATAAATTGTTGATTGAGGTGCAATCTTAGTAGCCACAATATCCTTGCCTGTGAAGCCATTTTCATGCAACGCAATGATGGCTGCACGCGTTTCTTTGCAGGTCACCATGGTTAACAATGGAAGAACAATGATTTCAAGCATCACCCTCCTTTTAACAGGTCAAGTCTGCCATTTAACCCAATCAGCCTGACATAATGATCTCCAGCCTTGTGCTCGTCAACATTCTCACCTGAGTTAACAAGACGATTACTGAAATGATCTCAGCAGGTCCTTTAATGACAGCAATGAAATGCAGTGGAAAGTTTTTTTTGGGATTAAGTAAATTTTCATGGCAAAGAAGGACTATGCAATTCATCTTAATCACTCTTCATAACATTCTGGAGTATATGCAAAATGCTATTATAAAAACTTAAGCAGCAACTTTTCCAATATTTATGTAATTCTCAAAACTTTTGGCCACGACTGTATACCCAGAACCACACAGGACTGAAAAGGCCCATAAACAAAAAAACAGGTCCAGAGTATGGAGTGACTGTTCTCGAGGATGAGACAGGTCCGGACAAAATGAAGGAAGAATAATCTCCTCATTTAGATGGAATGTCAACACCACCTTCAGCAAGAAGGACTGCACCTTATCCTGATGGAGGATCCGGAAAGGCGACTGACATGACAAAACTGCAAGTTCCGACACTCTACGGATAGAAGTAATTGCAACCAAAAAAGCCACCTTATAAGACAGTAAGCGCAGCGACACCTGCTGCAAAGGCTCAAACGGAGAAGATTAGAGAGCGTTGAGCACTAGATTAAGATCTCAAGGATCCGACGGAGAACGGAAAGGGGGAGCAGCATCCTCCACCCCCTGCAGAAAAGTCCAAACCTCCAAATTTCACTGAAAAAGAATGGACAGAGTTGACACTTGTCCTTTGAGAGAGCTGAGAGCCAGCCCCAAGTCCATGCCCGACTGCAGTAAAGCCGATGCCGGGTATGTGAACTGCCGACAATGCCGGAATATGTTTCTCCGCCCAGCTGAGAATCAACGCCGTCTCCGCCATGCTCCAGGTGCCACCCTGGTGATTGATGTACGCTACCGCCGTGGAGTTGTCGGACTGCACCCGTACTGGACAACCCCTGAGATGGTCGGCTCAATGTCGCAGAGATAACTCCAGAACACTAATTGGAAGGGAGCGCTCCTTGTGTGACCATACCCCTTGAACAGAGAGATTTTCCAACACTCCCCCACAACCCTGAGGCTTGCGTCCATTGTTAACAGCCTCCAACGGAGAGGGAGAAATGAATGCCCCAATGTCAACCTCGGAGAGGCCATCCACCATCTGAGGGCCCGGCACACTGGGGCAAAGAGACGAATCGGCCGATCCAAGGAGTCTGGGGAGTGATCCCAGCTGGACAGAATGGCTCGCTGACATGTTCTGGTATGAAACTGAGCATAGGGAACTGCTTCGAAGGTAGAGACCATGTGCCTCAGAGCCAGCATGCAGCGACGAATGGGAATCGGAGCTGGCCGCAACAAGGGGAGAATCTGCAGACGAAGAGCGGATAGTTTTTCTGGAGGCAAGAACACCTTGGCCTGACAAGTGTCCAGTACCATGCCCAGAAAAGTCAACCGCTGCGATAGATAAAGATGTCTTGTCTTTTCTAGAGGAAAATACTGGCTGCAGCGCTTTGCCCACTGCTTCAAAGGCAGATTTTGCAAACGCTTCCAGCTTCGTATCTTTGATATCAGAAAAAGAAGTCCCATCCGCCATGGGCAAGGTAGTATGTTTAGCCAAGCGGGAAACTGGTGGATCCACTACAGGTGGAGCTGACCATTTCTTAGTCCAATCCTCAGGAAAAGGATAAAGGATGTTCAAGCGTTTTGGCAACACAAAATGATTATCAGGGAAATTCCACTCCTTGGATAGAGAGGAATCAAACTCCTGGTGGTTGGGGAAACACTTGTGCAAGCGACGGAACCTTCTAAAGGAAAAACCTGAGCTGGCAGATGACTGAGCGGGATCTTCAACCTGTAACGTCTCAATAACCGCCGTAATTTAACTATCCACCATGGAGGACAGTTTGGGCGAATGACCCTCCGGTGAGATAACATCCTCATCTGAACCATCTCTCCTCGGAACATGCCTCTTCAACTGAGGACATGTCGGAGTGAGACTCTCTAGCAGGAGGAGGAGAAGCTGAGGACACAGGAGATATAGAACCCCTTTTGGGGGAGGAAGTTCTGGCCCGTTTTTAGGGGGCGGCCGCCCGGGCACGAGCCCCATGATACCCAGAGTCGGACCGGTCAGAGGACTGCCTTGCCGACAAACGCCCCAATATATCCACAATAGATTTGTTGGTATTGAAGACGTCCTGTACCACCCTAGACAAGTAACGCGCCCATTCTGGTTCTTCCGTAGGTTGGGCAACGGGAAGCAATGAGTCCGGGGTCGAGCCACTAGATGGCGGCGTAGCACACGCAAAGCAGAGGGAGTCTGACTGAGGGGATGGAAATTTTGAGCGACATGATGCGCAGGCAAAATGACGCACCAAAGGGACCGCCTGCTTCGGAACCTGGGTTCAGACATAATAACACCCCTGTCACCCCACTGAGGCAAATGGGAAGGGACAAACAACACTCACCCAGCCTGTGTCCCTCCAAACGCCAGTCAGAACCTCATTTACCGCCAGGAGCTTTAAAAATCCGAAAGTGGTCTGAGCCCACTCTCCCACTGCTCTACTGTGTATTGACCCGGAAGCGGCGCTTAGAGGAGTAAACTCCACCCCCTCCTCTCCCGGTGCTCTCCAGGGGACGCAGTCAGCCCGGGAAGTCGCAGCAGACACGCGGCGTGTATGAAGAAGGCAGCCACCCCCTTGCTACAGCAGCATCCAAGGTAAATTAATCCTTTAAAAGAGATTGCTGCTCAAGTCCACACGTAGTGAGAAGGGGATACTGGCCGGGGTCCTGGAGGGGGGCACTGAGAGGGGCACTAGAGGTGGTACTGAGAAGGTTAATGGAGGGAGGATGGAGGGGGACACTGCTCCTACTTACCTGTCCGACGTCTTCTGCCCCCCTGACTCCAGCCGGATCACCACCTTCGGTGTGCTGCCCCTTTGTGAGGGACGCTACACTGGAAACAGAGGGGACTTTCGCTGGGGTGGCCGTGGTGATGTGCTTGCTGGCGGGAGACAGAGGTTTTTACAGGGACCTCTGGTCCTCCTTTTCTTCTAGAGAGCAGGAACGAGCAGGGGGTTTGGGTGACCCCCTGGTCTTCCATCTCCTGGGTGGGAGTGCAGGCAGTTTTTACCCGGACTGCCTGAAGCTTTCAGCTAGAAAAAAAGAGAGACAAAATTAGTAAATCAGCAGACCTGCAACCAGGAAGGTCTGCCTCCTACAGACACAAAGCTAAAACTGATTAGCTTGGTCCCTGCAGGAAGGGATATAGCTGAAGAGGGAGGAGCTTACACTTTGTGTGCTTAGTGTCCGCCTCCTAGCGGCAACAGCTATACCCATGGTCAATGCCTGTGTCCCCCAATGAGACGGATGAGAAATAAAAAAAGTTATAACTCTTGGAAGGCTATGATGAAAAAAGGAAGAAAAACGCTTGGCCAGTAAGGCCCCAAACTGGCTGGTCACTAAGGGGTTAAGGCGCTAATGACCTGTTTTTTTTGGTATTTTCATTGTCCGATTCCAAGACCTTAGTACGAGGGATTGGTTTTCAGTGGCAGAATTTAGATATAATTTATTGTTTATTTTTCCTTAACCATCTATTGGAGGAATACATGTCTGACACTGAACAGCGTTCAGTAATGGTGTCCAGCACCAGGAGAAAATCCAAGGTCTCTTTACTGAAGACACAGAGGTACATAATGGGGAGACAGCACGCCAACAAGTATCGTTAACGAGTGCGGCCCCCCCACACGTACCGCTGTGATCCTACGTGTCTTCAGTAAAGAGACCTTGGATTATATTCTGGTGCTGGACATCATCATTGAACGCTGTTACCTGCCTGAACCTAGAAAGGTCCGTGCCTGGAGATCGGTGGAAGTGCTGGGAGCAGAGGAGAGCTGGAATCTCGTGGATACATTATGGCACTGAATAGTCACAGATGTGCACATCGCTCATAGACTTCCATTTAAAAAACAATGAATGCGTCATAATACTTTTATTTTGCTTAGAATATACCGGCCCGACAGATACCAATAGGAGAGATCACCTACCGTCCGTCAGCAGCGCGGAGCCTTATCCATATGTCTGACTGATGAGGAAAATACAAGGCCCTAATCTGATGTTTATAGAGCCCAACATGTGCACCTCCTCCATTACATGTCACTGCACACACGTGTACACACTGCACATGACGGCTCTTACCTTGTGATATAAGAGGCTGGTGCTCCTCCATTACATGTCACTGCACACACGTGTATACACTGCACACACGTGTATACACTGCACATGATGGCTCTTACCTTGTGATATAAGAGGCTGGTGCTCCTCCATTACATGTCACTGCACACACGTGTATACACTGCACATGACGGCTCTTACCTTGTGATATAAGAGGCTGGTGCTCCTCCATTACATGTCACTGCACACACGTGTATACACTGCACATGACGGCTCTTACCTTGTGATATACGAGGCTGGTGCTCCTCCATTACATGTCACTGCACACACGTGTATACACTGCACATGACGGCTCTTACCTTGTGATATACGAGGCTGGTGCTCCTCCATTACATGTCACTGCACACACGTGTATACACTGCACATGATGGCTCTTACCTTGTGATATAAGAGGCTGGTGCTCCTCCATTACATGTCACTGCACACACGTGTATACACTGCACATGACGGCTCTTACCTTGTGATATACGAGGCTGGTGCTCCTCCATTACATGTCACTGCACACACGTGTATACACTGCACACACGTGTATACACTGCACATGATGGCTCTTACCTTGTGATATAAGAGGCTGGTGCTCCTCCATTACATGTCACTGCACACACGTGTATACACTGCACATGACGGCTCTTACCTTGTGATATACGAGGCTGGTGCTCCTCCATTACATGTCACTGCACACACGTGTATACACTGCACATGACGGCTCTTACCTTGTGATTTAAGAGGCTGGTGCTCCTCCATTACATGTCACTGCACACACATGTATACACTGCACATGACGGGTCTTACCTTGTGCTATAAGAGGATGGTGCTCCTCCATTACATGTCACTGCACACACGTGTATACACTGCACATGACGGCTCTTACCTTGTGATATAAGAGGCTGGTGCTCCTCCATTACATGTCACTGCACACACGTGTATACACTGCACATGACGGCTCTTACCTTGTGATATAAGAGGCTGGTGCTCCATTACATGTCACTGCACACACGTGTATACACTGCACATGACGGCTCTTACCCTGTGATATAGGAGGCTGGTGCTCCTCCATTACATGTCACTGCACACATGTGTATACACTGCACATGACGGCTCTTACCCTGTGATATAAGAGGCTGGTGCTCCTCCATTACATGTCACTGCTCACACGTGTATACACTGCACATGACGGCTCTTACCTTGTGATATAAGAGGCTGGTGCTCCTCCATTACATAACACTGCACACACGTGTATACACTGCACATGACGGCTCTTACCTTGTGATATAAGAGGCTGGTGCTCCTCCATTACATAACACTGCACACACGTGTATACACTGCACATGACGGCTCTTACCTTGTGATATAAGAGGCTGGTGCTCCTCCATTACATAACACTGCACACACGTGTATACACTGCACATGACGGCTCTTACCTTGTGATATAAGAGGCTGGTGCTCCTACATTACATGTCACTGCACACACGTGTATACACTGCACATGACGGGTCTTACCTTGTGATATAAGAGGCTGGTGCTCCTCCATTACATGTCACTGCACACACGTGTATACACTGCACATGACGGCTCTTACCCTGTGATATAAGAGGCTGGTGATCCTCCATTACATGTCACTGCACACACGTGTATACACTGCACATGACGGCTCTTACCTTGTGATATAAGAGACTGGTGCTCCTCCATTACATGTCACTGCACACACGTGTATACACTGCACATGACGGCTCTTACCTTGTGATATAAGAGGCTGGTGCTCCTCCGTTACATGTCACTGCACACACGTGTATACACTGCACATGACGGGTCTTACCTTGTGATATAAGAGGCTGGTGCTCCTCCATCATGGCCTCCTTGTACAGATCCTTGTGTCCTTCTATATACTCCCACTCCTCCATGGAGAAATAGACAGTGACATCCTGACACCTTATAGGAACCTGACAACACAATGACATCGTCATCACCCAGACCCCTCCAGTGCTGTTACGGGAGAATTTCCCAGCATTCCCAGCTGTGTCACCTCTCCAGTCAGCAGCTCCATCATCTTGCGGGTGAGTTCTAGGATCTTCTGCTCATGTATCAGAGGGTGAGGGGGAGGCTCTGTGATGGGGGGAGGGGTCCTGCTCCGCCCTCCTGACTCCTGGAGATGGATGATGGGAGTCACACCGTCCCCCGATGTCTTCTTCACTATTGTGTACTCCTGTGGATGGAGAGAGATGCTTAGGGAATAAACCCTTCAGGGGCCATGTGCTCTCCTCCGGCCCTTTCCTCCTGGTACAACGTGCCTACTTACCTTCTCATGGTTCCTACATGACTATTGGTCACTGGTCACATGATACATCACTCACCATACTGGGGGCTGATCTTCAGGTTCTCCATCACTTGGAAGATCTGGAGGCCGTTCTACAGGACCCTGGACTCTTCCTATCACTTCCTATGATGGATTCTCCTTCCCGATGTCTGACTTGTTACAGAATACAATAAAGAGGAGAGAAATCTAGAAAAGTTTACCTCTCCGCTCAGCAGGGAGATGATCTCCAAGGTGAGGTCTAATATTCTTCTGCTGATCTCCTTCCTGTCCATCCTTGGTGGCTCATTCAGGAGAAGGGTCGTATTGCTGGTTTTCTTCATGACGTCTCCAAAAACAGGAATAAAGGTTAATCATTGAGTCCCATGTCCCCGATAATGAGGGCGAGAAAAAGTACAACTCATCCTGCAAAACTTAGACCCTCATAAAGCTGCACTGACGGGAAAACCCTGAGCTCCGGGTGTATCTAAGCTCCTGGCAGTGCAGTGTGTATCTAAGCTCCTGGCAGTGAAAACCTCAGTCACATGAAACAGATTCTCTCTTCTAGCACAGAATGATGACAACCCCCACTATCCGACCAGGACCTGCCCAGTATCTGCTGCACTGCCAGAGCTGAAGGACCTGCGGTGACGTCACTGTCATGTGATCAGTGCAGGGGGCGGACTTCTACCCTGCATTGGTCAAATGACTATGATGTCACTATAGGTCCTTTGCTACCGTTTCGCAAAAGGCCCCGCCCCCTGCACTGATCACATGTCGGTGACGTCACCCCAGGTCCTTCAGCTCTGGCAGTGCAGCAGATACTGGGCAGGTCCTGGTCGGTAGTCAGGGCTCTTGTTCTCTCTGGTATCAGCCATTCCTCCAGCCTGCAGGTAAGATGAGCTGTGAGGAGACAGTGTGGTGGAGAGCTCAGACATGTCACCTCTGGAGATTCTCCTCCATTACACACAAGGAATCCTTCTCCGCTCCTCAGCTTAGTATGATGGGGGAGTAGTAGTGGGGATAGTGGGGGTTGTTATCATTCACTGCTGGATGAGAGAATCTGTTTCATGTGAATGAGTTTTTCACTGCCAGGAGTTTAGATACACACTGCACTGCCAGGAGCTTAGATACACCCGGAGCTCAGGGTTTTCCCGTCAGTGCAGCTTTATGAGGGTCTGAGTTTTGCGGGATGAGTTGTACTTTTTATCGCCCTCATTATCGGGGACATGGGACTCACTGATTAACCTTTATTCCTGTTTTTAGAGGCATCATGAAGAAAACCAGTAATACGAGCCTTCTCCTGAATGAGCCACCAAGGATGGACAGGAAGGAGATCAGCAGAAGAATATTAGACCTCACCTTGGAGATCATCTCCCTGCTGAGCGGAGAGGTAAACTTTTCTAGATTTCTCTCCTCTTTATTGTATTCTGTAACAAGTCAGACATCGGGAAGGAGAATCCATCATAGGAAGTGATAGGAAGAGTCCAGGGTCCTGGAGAACGGCCTCCAGACCTTCCAAGTGACGGAGAACCTGAAGATCAGATCCCAGTATGGTGAGTAATGTATCATGTGACCAGTGACCAATAGTCATGTTGTAGGAGTCATGAGAAGGTAAGTAGGCACGTTGTACCCAGGAGGAGAGGGCCGGAGGAGAGCACATGGCCCCTGAAGGGTTTATTCCCCAAGTGTCTCTCTCCATCCACAGGAGTACACAATAGTGAAGAAGACATCAGGGGACTGTGTGACTCCCATCATCCATCTCCAGGAGTCAGGAGGGCGGAGCAGGACCCCTCCCCCCATCACAGAGCCTCCCCCTCACCCCCTGATACATGAGCAGAAGATCCTAGAACTCACCCACAAGATGATGGAGCTGCTGACTGGAGAGGTGACACTGCTGGGAATGCTGGGAAATTCTCCAGTAACAGCACTGGAGGGGTCTGGGTGATGACGGTGTCATTGTGTTGTCAGGTTCCTCTAAGGTGTCAGGATGTCACTGTCTATTTCTCCATGGAGGAGTGGGAGTATATAGAAGGACACAAGGATCTGTACAAGGAGGCCATGATGGAGGAGCACCAGCCTCTTATATCACAGGGTAAGAGCCGTCATGTGCAGTGTATACACGTGTGTGCAGTGACATGTAATGGAGGAGCACCAGCCTCTTATATCACAGGGTAAGAGCCGTCATGTGCAGTGTATACACGTGTGTGCAGTGACATGTAATGGAGGAGCACCAGCCTCTTATATCACAAGGTAAGAGCCGTCATGTGCAGTGTATACACGTGTGTGCAGTGACATGTAACGGAGGAGCACCAGCCTCTTACATCACAAGGTAAGAGCCGCCATGTGCAGTGTATACACGTGTGTGCAGTGACATGTAATGGAGGAGCACCAGCCTCTTATATCACAAGGTAAGAGCCGTCATGTGCAGTGTATACACGTGTGTGCAGTGACATGTAATGGAGGAGCACCAGCCTCTTATATCACAGGGTAAGAGCCGTCATGTGCAGTGTATACACGTGTGTGCAGTGACATGTAATGGAGGAGCACCAGCCTCTTATATCACAAGGTAAGAGCCGTCATGTGCAGTGTATACACGTGTGTGCAGTGACATGTAACGGAGGAGCACCAGCCTCTTACATCACAAGGTAAGAGCCGCCATGTGCAGTGTATACACGTGTGTGCAGTGACATGTAATGGAGGAGCACCAGCCTCTTATATCACAAGGTAAGAGCCGTCATGTGCAGTGTATACACGTGTGTGCAGTGACATGTAATGGAGGAGCACCAGCCTCTTATATCACAGGGTAAGAGCCGTCATGTACAGTGTATACACGTGTGTGCAGTGACATGTAACGGAGGAGCACCAGCCTCTTACATCACAAGGTAAGAGCCGCCATGTGCAGTGTATACACGTGTGTGCAGTGACATGTAATGGAGGCTTATTTTTGTCCCTGGGATGGACAGTGTATCAGACTATCATGGATATTTAGTATAAGGAATTTTGGTCACGGAAAGCTTCGCTATGACGGAGGGTTATACACTGTTACCTGAGAATCTCATATAGGAATTTGGGGGGGTTACATTGTTTGGCTCGTAGAGGGTGGGATTACTTCTCTCTCTTAGTAACCTTGTTTGGTAAATTGCAGTAGTTTTTGCACCTCAGTCTATGTGAGCTCCTGAAGTTGAATTAGTGGAGAGATGTTGCTGTGGAGGTTTCCTGTGATTGGTTTAATCATCGCTCATTCCTCCTCCAGGGACATATCCGAGTGGTAGATCTAATAGCGCTCCCTGGAGGATTAGATCTGCCCGCCGGTCCTCGGCTACACCTGTTACTTGTAAGGGACAGGAATCCGGTAGCAGAACTGCACCACCAGCCCTTTTTCTGTCATGGAAGACGCCGTAGGAGCGGACATACCGCCGTTTAAGAAAATTAGCATTGCCATTGAAGTCAAAATGTGTCTCCTGAAAATAACGAGGTTCATGCGGGGCCAACTCGCGTTTATTGATAGAGTTCAGACCTTTTATATTAAGGCCGGGTTCACACATGACCGATTAGCTGTGGATCAGCGTTGTTCAGTACCAGGAAAGTGGATGAGACTTCACAATTCTCACATACTGTGTAAAAAAACGCAGCGGAAACTGACCTGTGGTCTGGTGTCAGGTTGTGCTGCAGATTTTACCCTTTTCTATGCAAAAAATGACACTACGTCTAATCTGCAGCTTTTCTGCAACTAAATCCGCAGCTAATCGGTCTCGTGTGAACTCGGCCTCGGTGAGATCACTCTTACCATATTTGAGAAATGTAATGAACTTAGCGGAGACTGGATGAGTCCGGCACCAGGAGGCAACCTGAATCCATGTATAGACTGGAGCAGCCCAAAAACCTAGGCTTTCAGGACGTTTAATATTGATGACTTATGTTCAGGATAGGACATCACTGTCTGCGAGGATCCGACACCCAGCACCCCCGACGATCAGCTGTTTGAAGACAGTGCCGTCCATTGCATAGTGGCTGTGCTTGGTATTGCAGCTCAGCTCTACTCACATCCATGGAACAGATCTGCGCCCAGGACCAATGAACATGACGTCACAAGCTTAGGAAGAAGCCACAGGGCTTGTTCCACAGCCTCTTCAAACAGCTGATTGGTGGGGGTGGCGGTAGTTGGAACTCAACCAATCTGAAATTGATGAGCTAACGTGAAGACAGGCCATGAAAATCTAGGACAACTTCTATAAAGGCTCTTTCCCCTTTACCCACGCCAGCACCACAAGAGAGAGAGGATCCGCCATCACAGGCAGGAAACCTGCAGAATAAAAGGGCGGACACTCTCCTCCCAATTCAGTGTGGTTTCCTGTCTCTGGGAAGCCTGCAGTTTTTTTCGTTTTCAGACCTTCCCCTTGTGGTGCTCCTGATTTCCTTTAAGCCCCGTTTTTTTGAGAAGACCTAAAGCATACCTGCAGATTGTATTATGTAGAGAGAGAATCTGAATCGCACCTCCTCATTCCTATACTGATGACTACTGTACGTATTTTGCAGCATTTCTATTGATAAAACATGGCTATACAGCACAAGTATCAAACATTTGCTGTGCCCTAAAAGAGGCATTAGTATACAGTTTGATCAAAGAGCATAGGCCCACTTACCGCGACAAGGTTGCCTCTTGTTAAGTGGGAACCTACTCTATCCATAGCGCAGTGCCGTGCGGCGACCACCGCGCCTCCACACCGCACCAGCAGGCAACAGGATCCAGCAGCCACAATGCGGCCCCACCGTGAGGCAGAGCCACCTAGGCCTCGGATCCCATCACTCCACCAGCACGGCACAGAAGCAGCGGCGGCCACCGTCCAGCGCCGCATGTGAACTGGTGCAAAGGGATCACCTGTTCACGGCTTCTCAGGAACTTCAACTGAGATGGGGTAGGAATTATTTAACCCTTTGCAGACTACTGCTAAATTAAAAGCACCTGTGCCACATGGGGAGCATACCTGCAGATCCCCAGAGGTAAGGGTGGCATCAGTGGTGCACTATGGGGACTAGCAGAGGCACCGCATGGCTCTAGAGGGAGCTTCAAGGGTGCTGGAGCGAACATGCGCCCGGTGGCATCGCTGATGCGTCATGGGCACGGACTAAGGAACATCCGGGCGCAGGAGGAGGCGGAGCTTCCAGTAATAAGATAGGTCGGAGTAAGCACATGAAACACGTGACTGGTGTGCGCTGTGATGTCATCAAGAAACGCCTATGAGAAGGGCGCTCGGTAAAGCAGGTGGACGGCGTCCTATTCAGAGCTTTGGCTGGACGATCTACCAAGCAGTATGGAGGATAAAAAGCATACAGATGACTCTGGGGCAATAGAGCCTAAGTTGAGGCGTCTCGGGAGCTTGCGTCATCTGATTCTGAGGAAGATGAATTGCGCTCCTTATTATACTATCCTTCGGAATGTTCATCCCTATCTTCTTCAGAGGAAAGCGAGATTACCGGTAAACCATGTTTTCCGATAGAAGATAAGGATAAGCTTTTAAAGGCTGTAAGATTCACTATGGCCATCGAAGATGTGAAAAAACCTAAGTCTATTCATGACCTTATGTTTGGGGGATTAGAATCTAAACACCATAGCATCTTCCCGGTACATAAAAACGTGTCAGCCTCGATTTAAAGGGGAATGGAGAAAACCTAATAGAAAGGTCTATATTTAAAAAATTAAAACTTAAACCAAAATACCCCTTTAAATGGAACCTGTCACCTCTACTATGCTACCCTCACTGAGCATTTCTAAATGTTCATTGTGTTACCCTAAACATATAAATTACTTTTTTAATATCATTTGCAGACGAATTCAATAAGTATTATGTATTTTTGTACTTCCCGCCTTATGCAATTTAACATAAAAGAGTCATATGTTACTTGTGTGACCAGAGAAGAGTCATATTTTCAAGCTCTGACTCATCTCAGGATCATTTGCATATGTATCAAATCGTTTTTTTTACACAATAAAAGCACACAGAGCTATGGGGACTGGGTATTGCAGATGTGCTAGCGGCCATCTAGCAGCCCATGTCCTCAGCTCTATACCCAAAATCCAGGTGACAGGTTCCCTTTAAGGAAGAGGACAGTGCTACTTGGGATAAGGCACCCAGGATTGACTTATCGATATCCAAAGTATCTAGGAAGACAGCCCTTCCCTTTTGATGATATGGGAGTCTTAAAGGATCCCCTAGATAAAAAAAGCTGAATCCTTTTTAAAAGAAGCCTGGGAAGCATCTACCGCTTCATTCAGGCCAAGTATAGCCTCTACATGTACAGCCTGCTCCCTTATGGTCTGGCTCTCCGAGCTGGAGAACCAATTGAAGAATAGATGCCCCAGAGAGGAGATTTTGGCCTGCCTGCCCACGATGAGGAAGGCGGTGGATTTTTTTAGCCGATGCTTCAGCCAATGTGGTTAGGTTGGCGGCCAGGTCGGTCGTTTTATCAAATTCTGCCTGTAGAGCTCTGTGGCTGAAGAATTGGGTGGGGGATCTACCATCAAAAAATTTTTTATATGGTGTGCCATGCGAAGAGGAATACCTTTATGGACTGGTGTTAGACGATCGTCTAGAAAAGGCGGCGGGCAAAAAGAAAAAATTCCCAGGTATCCAAGGTCCTTTTAACCTCGAGTAACAGGTTTAACCGTCCCTTCAGGAATAATCAGGAAGGAGACAAGAAATCTAGGGAAGATAGATTCAGAAATCAGAGAAGAGGTAGAAATTATTTCTTCAACCAGCCCTTTGGAGATAAAAAGAAACCGGATCAGCAATGACGCCAGAAGTCAGGTGGGGGGCATATTAAAGCTTTTTTTCCTATTACACCCCATGACAGCACCTGTGAGAGATCCTCCCCATTCCGGACAGGAAACGGGAACTTCCCAGATCTTTAAATGGGGTTCTCCATACACCATCTTCAGTTTCTTCCTGTTAGGACAGGGGGATGGATCTTTCCCGGATCGATTAGGGGCTGCAGGGTCTCTAGGGTCTACCTGACATACCTATTGGAGGTCCCTGACGGCGTAAGTCTCCACTAGGAGCCGCTGTAACGTCCAGTGTTTCTCTGTCCCCTTTTTCTGCCATGGGGGGGGAGGGATGCCTGGTGGCCACCTCATTCTCTTCATGCCTGCGGCCAGGCGAAGTTCCGGAGGGAGGAGGAAGCCATTCTCTCCCTGACGCGCCGGAAGTCATGTGTGCATTCCACACTAGACAGGGAAGGGGAGGGGCTGAAAAACATGGTGGGCGGTGTGCAGCCTGTAAAAAGGAGATGCCGGCCAGCCAACTTGGAATTCAAGGTGGATACAGCCTGGCCTGGTTTAGCAGAACAGCCAGACTTTCCTTCCAGATTCCCCTCTATTGTGTCCATCGACATGCAGGAGGAAGGGAAAGCACAGCAGCACACAGAGGACATCATGGTTGTACCCCACAGTCTCCCTTTGGGGAAATTATTTTTAAATATTCTCTAGTAACCTGTTTCGGGCTATGTGTTGATGCAGGTTAAAGAGGCCCCCAAGAAGGCTACCCACAAGTCAAAAGGGAGAGAATGTGGGGTATGCAGAAAGAAGTTGAGCCCGTCTTATCCAAAAACCTGTTGTAAACCTTGCCTGGACAAATTGTGAGCGGAAGGATCCCCATCTTTCTTCCAGAATATACAGAATCTGGTCAGGATGGAAGTCCGCTCCTCTGGAACAATTTAAAAAATGTTTGACAGTCTGAAGCCAAGAAAGTCCAGAGTATTCCCTGTCCAAGATTGAATTAAAGAGGGAATGGAACAAGATATGGGCTCCCTTAAGGATCCAATGGATAAAAGGGCGGACACTTATCTTAGGAAAAATTGGGAAGCATCTGCATCCTCCTTCAAGCCAAATATTGCTACCACTTCAGTTGGTTAGGGGAGTTAGAGTCGCACATTGCTAGCAGAACCCCGAGGGGGCAGCTGCTGGAGGCAATTCCGACAATGATAAAAGCGGTAGATTTTATTTCGGATGCATCAGTGGATGCTCTAAGGTTAACAGCCAGAGCTGCCTCATTGTCAAACTCGGCCAGAAGATCTCTTTGGCTGAAGGGTTGGAAAGGGGATGTTGCTTCCAAGTCAAAATTGTGTGCCATTCCTTGCCAGGGTAATTTTTTGTTTTTACTTAATGAAATATTAGACAAAGCATCGGGTAGGAAAAAGGGGTTTGGCTAGTTTTCCTAAACAGAGAAGACCATTTTGTTTCAGAGACAGAAAGAATGAAGACAGATTTTAAAAAGGCATTGATTGGAGGAGGGACAAATCAAAACACCTGAAAATGTGGCGCATCCTTAATAGTATCTAAAAGACGTTCAAATCATTGAGGACTGCAGGGACATATATTGGTTCCTAAAATATATATGCTTGCTGAGTTAATATTGTTGCATGCAGGGGGAAGAGGGTTAGTGGGGGAATGTCCTCACGTCCGGGGGCTCCCCTTCAGTCCTTATCTTGGATGGTTTGAGGTTGTTCTGCACAGTTGGGGGTTAAAATATTAAGGAAAGCCAGGGCCCATAGCCGAGTAGTACTATTGAGGCAGTTACATTGTTTGTCTTGGTGGTCTGTTCCTATATTATGGATTTCTATACACCAGTTCCCTTGCCGTAGAGGGATATGTGTCACGGATGTAGTAGGGGAGAACACCAAAAGACACTAGGCCTCACCGCTAGGGAAGGAAAAGGGTCACCACTTATAAAACCCTGTTCCTGGCCCTAACTCCTATCCGTATGGGCACCTCTCGATGGTAGAGATGCCCATACACAGGAACCTAAAAAACCCTAGAGGCCCTCGGATGCCCTAATGGTAATGACAGGACAGAGACTACCCGCTCCTTCCCTGGTGAAGGAACCAGCATCTCGCTGAGGCCTAGTAAACAACAAAGGTGGGGGGGGATACAAAATACAACAAACGGAACACTTAACTTCTGAGGCTGATGGATGATGGATAAACAGGACTTCAACTAGAACCACACTCCAGCTCTTCCAAAAAACAAATGAAGCTATCCAGAGCAAGGAGTGATGGGTAAAGTCAGACTAGATAGGGGGATGTAAAGGTCACATGATCCACACCTGAACAGGAGGTGTGGACATACAAGCAACACACAGACAAAGTGAAACCAAAACCAAAAGAGGCTGTCAGATCACTAATGTGCAGATAATCTTTCAGACCTAAGATTAATGCTGGCCACAGGTTGCCTGTGATTTTCGTCCCTTAGGCTGTGTATTATTATTATTATTATTAAGCTGACCTCTGGAATTGACCCTTGATCTGCTTCCTGACACCTCTTCGGCCTGCTCCCTGAACCTTGACACTACCTCTAGGATTTTGACCTCTGCTTGCTTTCGGATTTTGTCTTTGCCTCTTCCCTGGTACTGACGTGACCTCCCGGATTTTGACCTCGGCTCGCTCTCGGATTTGTCTCTGTCTCCTCCCTTGTACTGACGTGACCTCCTGGACTGACCTCGGCTAGTTGAACCGCCTCACCCTTCTGTTTTTGGAGGTACTTTGCTTGTTCTACCTCTCTGTCCGCTCGAGTGCTACTTGTCATTGGCTGTCCGCTTCCCTGTTGTCTCTATCTCTCTGCTTGCAATTACGCAGGTCAGGGACTGTCGCCCAGTTGCGCACTGTCATCTAGGGCGGGTGGTGCAAGTAGCCAGGGACAGGGAACCAGGTGGCAGCTCAGGGGTGCACCTCCGCTCTATCTTGATACCCGTGACACTACCCCGTGACACGGATGCTGTGCGTGTCATTTGCAGCGTGAATTACAGCCAAGCCCCGCACCGGCCTCTCTGTCACCTTTTTACTACAAAATCACGGTGACAACTTTATCTCTTTATCTTTTACTTTGTAGTAAAAAGATCACAGAGAGGTACAGAGTATTATCAATCATGTTAATGCTCAGTGTGTCTGCTGTCCTGTGCGGGGCTTGGCTGTAATTCACGCTGCGTGTGACACAGCCCTAAGGGAGGCAATGTCAGTTCTAGGATTAATGACATCTTGTATACTGGCAGTAAAATGGGCACAGTTCAGATTCAGAATTCTTCAAATGCACATCCTTTCTCTCTGGGACAAGGACTTAATTTCACTAGATCTCAAAATTCCGCTACCCTTGTAAGAAACTCCCTGAAGTCGTGGACAGCGTTAAAAAACCTGAGTCAAGGGGTGGAATGGATAAAGGACAATCATCTAATCCTCACAACCGACGCCAGCCTTCAGGGGTGGGGGGCTCACTCAGTTTTGGGGTTTTCCCAGGGACAGTAGTCAGTATTTCAAAGCCAACAATCTCAAAACTACAGAGAGCTAAGGGCGATATACTGTGCTCTGAAGGAATGTGTTCCCTCCCTAAAAAACGGGCATGTCAGGATTATGTCACAGTGCGACAGCGGTAGCCTACATCAACAGGCAGGGGGGGACGAGGTCTCCTCAATTACTAAATTTGTCGTCCAAGATCTTCCAGTCACTAGAGTGGGAAGTCTGTTCTCTTTTAGCAGTACATCTAAAAGGGTCATAGAACTCTCAGGCAGACTTCCTGAGCAGGCACAAGGTCAGTCAGGGCGAGTGGTGCATGTGCCAGGAGGTGTTCGAACAGGGGGGTCCCCATCGATAGACCTGTTTGCTTCCCAGAAAAACAAGAAATTCTAAAAGTTTTTCTCCCTCAACCCAAAAGATCAGGCCCAGGGGATCTATGCACTGTCACAACTTTGGGGCAAGAATCTAGTCTACGCTTTTCCACCTCTCACGCTTTTGCCCAGAGTAATCCAGAAAATAAGGAGTGAGGAGGCAACCGTAATCTTAATAGCCCCCTATTGGCCGAAAAGAGTATGGTTTACTTGGTTAAGGAAGCTGTCTCTTTGGGATCCCTGGATACTTCCAGAGAGGGAGGATTTGTTGTTTCAGGGGCCCCTTCACCATCCCGAGATAGGGAATCTACACTTAAAAGGAAATTCCTTAAAGCCAGGGGTTTGTCAGATCAGATAGTAGAGACGTTACTAGCCAGTAGGAAAAAAGTTACCACTGACATTTATTTGAGAGTTTCGAAAACCTTTATTAGGTTTGCGGACTCGAATTAGGATCTGTCAGCTCCTCCACAGATCCCATTGATTTAAAAAAAATTACAGAAAGGCCTCAATAAGTAATTAAGACCTAGTACACTTAAAGTTCAGGTCTCTGCCCTTAGTGTATTGTTCGATTGTCCTTTGGCATCTCATCCATGGATCAAACGATTCATAAAGGCGTTAACTAGATTAAATCCCTCCTCTACACCCAGACTCTCCTCTACACCCAGATCTCCTTGGGATTTAAATATTGTAGTTTCTATGCTCACACTAAGTCCTTTTGAACCATTAGACTCAATCTCCTTGAAAATGCTGTCTCACAAGACAGCCTTTCTTGTAGCCATCACATCAACCAGGTGGGTAGGGGAGATTTCGGCCTTATCCGCTTCCCCTCCTTATACCTTGATCTTAGAGGACAGTATTGTGTTGAGACCCTACCAAAGGTGGTTTCCGACTTCCACAAGTCCCAAGAAATCATATTGCCCTTCTTCTGCCAGAATCCCAAAAATGAAGGGGAGAAAAAATTCCATACACTAGATGTAAGGAGATCTGTGTGTAAATACTTAGACTTAACGAAAGAGTGGAGGAAAGCCCCTCAGTTATTTGTTCAATTCCAGGGCCCAAACAATGGTCTAAAAGTTACTCACCGTACGATTGCCCGATAGATAATGAGAACTAGAAGTCTAGCCTACTGTTCAGCAGATCTTCAGGTTCCTTCAGGGTTCTCAGCCCACTCCACAAGGGCTATAGCTGCTTCTTGAGCAGAAAAAGGCTGTGCCACAATTGACCAAATTTGTAGAGCAGCTACCTGGAGCTCTCCAAGCACATTTTATAAAGATTTAAAGATTGAATCTATCTTCTGCTCAGGACTTGGCCTTTGGGAGAAAAGTCTTGCAGGCAGTAATCCCACCCTAAAATTATCTAGTCTATTCTCTCACAGATGCTTCTAATCACAGCAAAACCTCAGCACACGTCTTATCAAGCGGCTTTTGTGGGTGCACGTCCCCTCTCAGATTCCTTCCACCTGGGGAGTCGTTAAGTAGCTTGTATCAGTAGTTTGGAGACAGCACACCAAGGACAGCATATAGCTTTAATTTCAATATTTTAGTTTACCAGTGATACAATCTCATAGTGACATTTATTGCTTATTGCAATGTTTCGGGCCCAGTTTGGTGCCCTTTATCAAGCTGAAAGGCCAGTCATATTACATCCACGGCGTGCAGTCTATTCTCTCACAGGTGCTGTCATGGGGCGTAATGGAAATACATTTATTACTATTACCGGTAGTCTGTTTTCCTTGAGCCCATGACAGCACCTACATTATTTCCGCCCTATAGGGTAAAAAAAAAAGTCATATATTTAAGATGCTTTCTTTATGTATAGTATGTTAAGTTTCACTGCATTTTAGAAAATGGACAGTCCTAGGAATATTGTCACAAACTGAGGATGGTGTATGGAGAACCCTATTTAAAGATCTGTGAAGTTCCTGTTTCCTGTCCGGAAGGGGGAGGATCTCTCACAGGTGCTGTCATGGGCTCTCCGCCTGGTCCCAGATCTCTGCAAGCTCTTGGATTCTGGACACCATACAATCAGGATTAAAACTTGAATTTCGCATGGCTCCTCCAGGAAGGTTCCTGATTACAAAAAGTCACTCTTTGTGTCAAATGAGGTCCATAATCGAAATAGAAGTACTAAAATTAATCAGAAAGTTGGTACTAGCCTCGGTTTTAGAAGGAGAAGAAGGCAAAGGTTTTTACTCCCCCCTGTTTTTAGAAAAAAACAAACAGATGGCTCCTTCAGAACTACAATAAACCTAAAAAGGTTAGACCAGTTTCACCAGATAAAAAAAATTCTAAATGGAAACGATAAGATCAGTGATAAACCTTCTTCCTCCACATTGTTTTATGGCTGTACTCAATCTCAGAGACACCCATTTCCCAATCTTTCATGGTCGCCAGAAATTCTTAAGAGTTAGAGTGAAAATAGATGGGCAGTTGCAACATCTTCAATTTCAAGCACTTCCATTTGGCCTTACCATGGCCCCCCGGGCTTTACAAAAATAATTGCGGAAATGGCAGCCCACATAAGAGAAAAAGATATTCTTTTTATTCCCTACCTGGACGATTTTTTTAATAGAAAGCTGCCCGTGGAACAGCGGTCTCGGTAGTATCAGAGATTTTACACAGCTTAGGCTGGGTCTTAAATCTAGAAAAATCACGAACTATCAAAGTTCAAACATTTTTGGGTCTGATTCTAGACTCTTCTTCCCAGAAATGTTTGTTGCCGGAAAAAAAAAATCTGCCAGATTTATGACATGGTCAGATTTAGCCAGAAACCCAGTAATTCCCATAAGGAAGGCAATGTCAATACTGGGGTCCCTTACGTCATGTATCCCGGCCGTAAAATGGGCGCAACTCCACTTAAGGGATTTCCAATGGGAAATTGTGTCCCATTGGCAAAAGGACAGCTCCCTAGATCAGAAGATAACAATCTCGGACCAGACTCATAAGTCTGGCATGGTGGTTGGAAAAGAAGAATTTGGTTCAGGGGGTCCCATGGAAGTTGGAAGACCTGGTTTGTCTAACAACCGATGCAAGTTCCTGGGGGTGGGGGACTCATATTCTGGAAAGTCCGTAACAGGGCCGTTGGGAGGACACTCAAAAAAGGGGATCCTCAAACCTAAAGGAACTGATGGCTGTCGGCCTTGCTATATGTTCGGTCCTTCCAAGAATAAGGGGAAGGAATCTCAGGGTTATGTCGGACAACAAAACAGTGGTTTCTTATCTGAACAGACAACTGAGTACAAGCTGCAGGATTCTAATGCAGCAGGCCCAGAGAATCCCCCTATTAGCGGAAAAAAATGTTCCTCGATTTCAGCAGTGCATATCAGGTAGGTGGAAAATGGGCAGGTGGACTTTCTGAGTCAACAATATGTGAAATGGAGTGCTAACCGAAGTATAGTTTGGTCTGCTAATCCACCTAGCATATATATATACCAAGTATGTACTAAATGACCGGCTTAATATAAAGCAAGACATTTTATTACATTAATATTACATATACAGTGCCTTGCAAAAGTATTCACCCCCCCCCCCTTGACTTTTTTAGTATTTTGTTACATTACAGCCTTAAGTTCAATGTTTTGTTAATCTGAATTTTATGTGATGGATCAGAACACAATAGTCTAAGTTGGTGAAGTGAAATAAGAAAAATATATAAATAAAACTATTGTTTAGAAATAGAAAACAGAAAATTGTCATGTGCGTATGTATTCACCCCCTTTGTTAGGAAGCCCAATAAAAAGCTCTGGTGCAACCAAATACCTTCAGAAGTCACATGATTAGTGAAATGATGTCCACCTGTGTGCAATCTAAGTGTTATTACATATACACACCTTTTTTGAAAGGCCCCAAATTCTGCAGCACCTAAGCAAGACGCATCACTAACAAAACACTGCCATGAAGACCAAGGAACTCTCCAAACAAGTAAGGGACAATGTTTTTGAGAAGTACAAGTCAGGGTTAGGTTATAAAAATAAAATAAAAATATCCAACTCTTTGATGATCGCCAGGAGCACTATCAAATCTATCATAACCAACATGGCACAAAAGCAAACCTGCCAAGAGACGGCCGCCCACCAAAACTCACGGACCGGCAAAGGAGGGCGTTAATCAGAGAGGCAGCACAGAGACTTAAGGTAACCCTGGAGGAGCTGCAGAGTTCCACAGCAGAGACTGGAGTATCTGTACATAGGACGACAATAAGCCGTACCCTCCATAGAGTTGGGCTTTATGGCAGAGTGGCCAGAAGAAAGCCATTACTTTCAGAAAAAAACAAAAAGGCATGTTGTGAGTTTGCGAAAAGGCATGTGGGAGACTCCCAAAATGTATGGAGGAAGGTGCTCTGGTCTGAGGAGTCTAAAATAGAATTTTTCGTCCATCAAAGAAAACGCAAACCCAACACATCACATTACCCAAAGAACGCCATCCCCACAGTGAAACGTTGTGGCAGCATCATGCTGTGGGGATGTTTTTCAGCAGCCGGGACCGGGAAACTGGTCAGAGTTGAGGAAAAGATGGATGGTGCTAAATACAGGGATATTCTTGAGCGAAGCCTATACTCTGTGTGTGATCTGAGGCTAGGACGGAGGTTCACCTTCCAGCAGGACAATGACCCCAAACACACTGCTAAAGCAACAATTGAGTGGTTTAAGGGGAAACATGTACATGTGTTGGAATGGCCTAGTCAAAGCCCAGATCTCAATCTAATAGAAAATCTGTGGTCAGACTTAAAGATTGCTGTTCAGAAGCGCAAAACATCCAACTTGAAGGAGCTGGAGCAGTTTTACAAGGAGGAATGGGCAAAAATCCCAGTGGTAAGATGTGGCAAGCTCATAGACACTTGTGGTCAAGGCTAAATACGAACTTGGGCAGCGTGCCTGCCTGGAACCTAGACCGGCTGGGGTGTGCCTGGAGCCGGGTATGAAAGTAGCCTAAAAGGGGGCTACCCTAAGGAGGACCCTTGAAATGAAGGGAATGGGTGGGTGGGACCAAGAACCGGAACACCCACTGAGATGAGGTAAGTGGGGGTTTAAAAAGGCTCAAGCCCCTCCCACAAATGCAGGCTGAACCTCAGCCTTACCAACTTATCCAAAACAACTTGGAGCTGTGATTGCTGCAAAAAGTGGCTCTACAAAGTATTGACTTTAGGGGGGTGAATAGTTCTGCACATTGACTTTTTCAGTTATTTTGTCCTATTTGTTTGCTTCACAATAAAAAAAATTAAATAAAAAAAACATCTTCAAAGTTGCGGGCATGTTTTGTGAATTAATGAATAAAAATTATATAGTGGCTCACTTTCCTGATATCAAAGGACGGGTGCTCCTCCTTGCTTAATAGTGATTTCACCCAATCACAGATTAATGTAATACGTTTTTCAAATATAGCAGCCACTCCTCATTTGGTTATGTAGGTAATCAAGGGTTGATATAATAATAATATTTATTGTCACAAAATTTCAACAACAATGGTTTAAAATAACAGTTTAAACAATAAAATAATAAAGAAAATGTAAAAGCGTGTATAAAAAGTGTTTATTGATAGCAGCAAAATTGGCAATATTTAGAGCAGTGGTTATTTAGAGCAGCAATATTTAGAGCAGCAGGTATTATGTAGCAGCAATATTGTATCGGTAACTGCAAATGTCATTAATACTTGTACTTATCGGTGACAAGGATAGAAGCAATATTGAAGCAGTGGTTGTTGGTTGCAGCAGTTAATATCAAAGGCAGTCTATAAGTGATTAATTATTTTCCAGTTTCAGGATGCAGCTATCCCTGCCACCCTTACTTTAAAAACATCGATGTTGGTGATCACAATGATTTTGTAACAGTGTTTCTTTCAGCATATATCAATAGTATGTTGTTCACTGTTGTTTTTGTTCAACTCCCGATATTTGCTTGGGATTTAATTTAATGATACATCCGTGTCTAATACATTGGTGAGAAATATGGTATATTTGTTACTCACTGTTTTGTTCTGCAAAGCTGTGTTATTGTACTGATTAGAGTGGGACGCCACTCTATATACAGTGGACTCACCCTCCTTGATCACGTTGTCTTTAGCTGTTACCTCCGTTGGTGTTCACCTGTGTGCTTCCTCTCGTTTCTGCCGTAACTCGGCGTCCCACGTGGTAGTTGTGAGTCCCGTTTTATAATCTCGCGAGATTTAGGGGAGCTGCTTGAATGTTCGTTAATGGCGAAAATTCTATTTGTATTCGCTTTTGCCAGAAGTATTCGAAAACTTATAATTGCTTGCCAGTAGTGTCTGGAGGATTTTTGATCGCTTGTTCGCGATTAGTTGAGTGGGTCTTTTCAGAATGTCCACTGAACGCGTTTCAAACCTCTTCCTCAGTAGCGGATATGCTTCTTGTCCTTGACATCGTCTAGTTATTCAGTACGGCTTGTGATAGCTTTCAGATCCTCCCTGACCTCTGTAATTTCAAATTGGCAGATATCCCTGACCATCGAACGTTATGTGCTGATAACCCACCTTGTTCCAGGCAGCAGTCACCAGTCTGTCTCTGGGTACCTGTTTGAGGCTATAGGGTTGCTGCTGTAATGGGGAAGGAGGAACGATCTGGCTGGAAGCTCAAGACAGCAGTGGTGAGGAGTCCATTTCTTCCAGAGGCAGCTGCTGTTGAGGAACGTCCATGGGGTCTCTTTGAGGGGAAGCGTCAGTCGGAAGAGATGAGGGGGATTCTGGGGCCTAAGTCTTGCTCTCTTAGGAGGCTGTGGGAGTAGATGTACCAGGAGGCAGATTCAAAACAAGTGCCATCTTGACAATGTGGTGGAACTCTGAAGTATGGAGCACAGGAGACAGGTAGTGTTACGCCCTGCCCTGTGGGTGTTCTCAGGAGATCTGTCAGAGTTGCTGCATGTGACTCGATTTGACAGTTTGTTTTGTTGTGGGTTTGAACAGAATCCCACCTCCTCCCAGGTGTTGTTCTTTAGGTAATTGGTGAGACTATTTATTCCTCCCTCTCCCTATAGCCTTTGCGGGTTATAGTTCTGCCTTGTGTGAGCTCTGGAAGTTTGGTGGATCGTCTGCTCCAACACATCTCTAGATAAGTCCTTTTCCCTTTTTCCTTCTGTGTCTGATTATACTAGGCCTCTAGGGTGACGCTAGCTCCTTCGGTTGTTGAAGGAGCTGGGTGTCTCTTTCCCTCTTCCCTTCAGCTGAGAGTTTGGTTCAGTGTGTTTATAGTCAGGTACGTGGGCATGTGCAAATCTACCATCGAGATATGCACATGGGCATAGCAGCTTAGGGAAAGTGTTTTAGGGATTGCTAGGAGGTGACCCCTTTGTTCCCTACCATTTGGGGCCTAGTCAGTTGTTTTGTTTGCTTTGCCGTGTTCCGTTTTCTTCTCTTATTTTTTTTTTTACTTCCTCGGTGTACTTTGTCTGACTGATAAAGGTCTTCACTGTGGGTTCTCTCTCTAGAAATTTACCTTTTACAAACCGGATTCCAAAAAAGTTGGGACACTAAACAAATTGTGAATAAAAACTGAATGCAATGATGTGGAGATGGCAAATGTCAATATTTTATTTGTAATAGAACGTAGATGACAGATCAAACGTTTAATCCGAGTAAATGTATAATTTTAAAGGAAAAATACGTTGATTCAAATTTTCACTGTGTCAACAAATCCCCAAAAAGTTGGGACAAGTAGCAATAAGAGGCTGGAAAAAGTAATTTTGAGCATAACGAAGAGCTGGAAGACCAATTAACACTAATTAGGTCAATTGGCAACATGATTGGGTATAAAAAGAGTTTCTCAGAGTGGCAGTGTCTCTCAGAAGCCAAGATGGGTAGAGGATCACCAATTCCCACAATGTTGCGCAGAAAGATAGTGGAGCAATATCAGAAAGGTGTTACCCAGCGAAAAATTGCAAAGACTTTGCATCTATCATCATCAACTGTGCATAACATCATCCAAAGATTCAGAGAATCTGGAACAATCTCTGTGCGTAAGGGTCAAGGCCGTAAAACCATACTGGATGCCCGTGATCTCCGGGCCCTTAAACGACACTGCACCACAAACAGGAATGCTACTGTAAAGAAAATCACAGAATGGGCTCAGGAATACTTCCAGAAACCATTGTCAGTGAACACAATCCACCGTGCCATCCGCCGTTGCCAGCTGAAACTCTACAGTGCAAAGAAGAAGCCATTTCTAAGCAAGATCCACAAGCTCAGGCGTTTTCACTGGGCCAGGGATCATTTAAAATGGAGTGTGGCAAAATGGAAGACTGTTCTGTGGTCAGACGAGTCACGATTCGAAGTTCTTTTTGGAAATCTGGGACGCCATGTCATCCGGACCAAAGAGGACAAGGACAACCCAAGTTGTTATCAACGCTCAGTTCAGAAGCCTGCATCTCTGATGGTATGGTGTTGCATGAGTGCGTGTGGCATGAGCAGCTTGCATGTCTGGAAAGGCACCATCAATGCAGAAAAATATATTCAGGTTCTAGAACAACATATGCTCCCATCCAGACATCATCTCTGTCAGGGAAGACCCTGCATTTTTCAACAAGATAATGCCAGACCACATTCTGCATCAATCACAACATCATGGCTGCGTATGAAAAGGATCCGGGTACTGAAATGGCCAGTCTGCAGTCCAGATCTTTCACCTATAGAGAACATTTGGCGCATCATAAAGAGGAAGGTGCAACAAAGATGGCCCAAGACGATTGAACAGTTAGAGGCCTGTATTAGACAAGAATGGGAGAGCATTCCTATTTCTAAACTTGAGAAACTGGTCTCCTCGGTCCCCAGACGTCTGTTGAGTGTTGTAAGAAGAAGGGGAGATGCCACACAGTGGTGAAAATGGCCTTGTCCCAACTTTTTGGGGATTTGTTGACACCATGAAATTCTGATTCAACATATTTTTCCCTTAAAATGGTACATTTTCTCAGTTTAAACTTTTGTTCCGTGATTTATGTTCTATTCTGAATAAAATATTAGAAGTTGGCACCTCCACATCATTGCATTTAGATTTTATTCACGATTTGTATAGTGTCCCAACTTTTTGGGAATCTGGTTTGTATAAGCAGAAGTGTCATTGTGTCAGGAAGATGGCCTGACACCTTTCTGGTTGGTAGGGTGCAGCAGGACGCGCTTAAAACACTCCAACCCCCTGCCCTGGGCCTGTGTAGAAGAAGCCATCAGCCCACTGCCGGCCATGTGCTCTCATAGACCAGAGGTTACTATGGGCCTGTTGCCTGCTAGATGCTGTGACCTAGAGACAGTTGGTGAGGAGCACAGTATTATTTCCTCCTGATAACTAAACCTAGATGTGAAGGAGCTGAGAGTGTCTAATCTATAGACAGATCTACAGGAGACCATGTATTCAGTCACTGTGTGCTTGTGTCTACTCTCCACAGATGGATCCAGGAGGAGAAATCCGCCAAAGAGATGTCCCCATCCTCTGTATTCCCAGGACTGTCCAGAGAAGAAGGTCCCAGAGAATCCTCAGGTAGATGGAGCTGAGTCCTATACACATCTATATAGAGGGGTCCTGCAGTCATAGAGGGGTCATAGATTGTGGGGGTCTCTTATGTGGATCTGTTAGATTTCCCACCTGTCTGCTGTATTGTACTGAATTGTTACAGATGACAAATCTGGGGGAAGATCTGACTGATATTAAAGTGGAGGATGAAGAAGAGAGGATGATGGGCGATCTCCCATGTAAGAGCGAGGTGGAGGAGGACATTCCAGGAGATGTCACCACAGGTATGAAATCATGAATGGAGAAATTCAGATTCTGTCCTTGGTGCCTTCAGGGCAGGAGGAGAATCTGATCACCGGCTGCTGCTCTTTGATTGGAGATGTCCCTATCACATCATGAAGTGTTCCCCTTATCCAGCTGACTGCGATCTCTGATCGGATTTTTCTCTGATCCCGGCTGTTCCTGCACAACATGACAGTCAGTCACATTCACACATCCACTGGGGATTATGTAGGCACATCTTTTGTGTCTGTGCTGTCATGATGAACTACATGTACTCCATTGTGCAGTAATTACATGACGGCAGTGACCTACATGTACCTCATTTTGCAGGAAAGGGTTAAGATCATGTAAGGATAATTTTCTATGTACACCTTTTTCTATTTTCTATGTACACCTTTAGGACATGGGGAAACACTCCACACCGAACACAGGAGGGAGGGGGAAAGGTACTAGGCCTGGAACTAGGGAAAGGGGGATAGTCACTACCTAGTGAGCCCTGACTACTAATAGTATGAACAGACCTCGATGGTAGGAATGTTTATACGCCGGAACCTAGGCCCTTTCTCACCCTAACAGGGCCCTGGAGATAGTGTCAGGACAACGGATGGCCTGTTTCTTCCCAGTTGAAGGAACAGGAGACCCCCTAAGGCCTAATACCGAAAGAAAGGGGAAAAAAACACAAACAAACAATAGGAAAAAGAGGCACTTAACTCCAAAGTATGCGAATGAGCAGAAACTCAGAGGAGAACCAACACCAGCGCCAAAAGGAGCTATCGACCGCATGACATGATGGATGAGGTCAGACTAAATAGAGGAGAAGGAATGACCACTTAAGCTATACCTGAGACAAGAGGTGTGGTCATCCCCAGAAACAACACAGAAAAGTGAAACCAAAGAGACTGTCAATCCCGTGCAGCCAGTCTCCTCGATCTTCTAGTCCCTCTCACAGGCGGGACCGTGACAATTTCTTTTTCTTGATTTCATTTTACTCATTTTGAGCAAAACATAATTTTTTCAATTGGTCTTTATTAAAAACATTGAGCCGTTTTGTCACAAAGTATTAACTTTCTCTAGCTGTGTGAATCATACTTTTTACTTTCACTTTATGCCGCTCCTCTAATAACCCTTACCTCTAAATTACTAAGAGGTCATAAACACATTGATTTAAATAACATCAGTGAGACTAGAACTGAGCTATAATAAGTGTTTATTAGGTCACAGATAAGGAGCCATCAGCTGAGCTGCCTGACGGAACAGAGTGAAAATTTAGATCCTGCTACTAGAGAAACTCAAGGCTGCACAAAGACAATGGTTCAAAATTAGTAACTAAAACAAATTGAAAAAATGACTCTTAGGTCAAAACGAGTACAATGCAACCATAGAAAAAATTATCCACAAAAGGTGTACATGGCCTTTAATAATAAATACAGTATATAACAGAGGATATAAAACTTCTACCTCACTTCAACTCCTGCCCTGTCATTGACTGTAGCGTGCTGTAGTGCTGTACCTCTGCTCACTCAGCTGTATGTATCCTGCTGGTATCTCACCGCAGCTCGTGACCTGTTGTCCTGTTCAAGGATGAAGACCTCTTCAACTGTGGCTCACTGCAGTGATGTACAACCCTCCTGCCTAAGTGTCTCACCAGACCCCTTCCAATGCAGGGTAAAACTTCCTTGGGTGACCGCATGTATATCTCCCCACTAAAAAAGGCCGTAACAGGCTGCCTCCATCAGCAAACAACAGCTGTAGGAAGCGCGGAACAGAGGGTATGTTCGTCCTCTCACATAGATCCTCCTCCCCATCAGCGCACACCTTTTTCAATCAGCTGGAAACATGTATTGCAGTTTCTGATTGATATTGAAATGAAGTCTATAAACCTGAGATCTGGTGACTATCAAATTTTATTTCATTTTCGTGGCAAATCAGCAAAAAAACACCAATTCTGGCTTTTTTTTTTTTTAACTAGAAGTGAAGAAGCTGAGAAAAAAGTCTGATCTATAGACAGATCTACAGGAAGCCATGTATTCAGTCACTGTGTGCTTGTGTCTCCACAGATGGATCCAGGAGGAGAAATCCACCAGAGAGATGTCCCCGTCCTCTGTATTCCCAGGACTGTCCAGAGGAGAAGGTCCCAGAGCATCCTCAGGTAGATGGAGCTGAGCCCTATACACATCTATATAGGGGGGTCCTGCAGTCATAGAGGGGTTATAGATTGTGGGGGTCTCTTATGTGGATCTGTTAGATTTCCCACCTGTCTGCTGCATTGTACTGAATTGTTACAGATGATAAATCAGGGGCAAGATCTGAGTGATATTAAAGTGGAGGATGAAGAAGAGAGGATGATGGTCGATCCCCCGTGTGGGAGTGAGGTGGAGGAGGACATTCCAGGAGATGTCCCCACAGGTATGGAATCATGAATGGAGATAGTGACCTCAGATTCTGTCCTTGGTGCCTTCAGGGCAGGAGGAGAATCTGATGATTTGTAGATGTCCCCATCACATCATGAAGTGTTCTCCTTATCCAGCTGATGGCGATCACTGATCAGATTCTTCTCTGATCCTGGCTGTTGCTGCAGGACATGATGGTCAGTCACATCCACACACCCACTGGGTATTATGTGGACACAGCTTTTGTATCTGTGCTATCATGATGAACTACATGTACACCATTGTGCAGGAATTACATGCCGCCAGTGACCTACATGTACCTCATTGTGCGGGAAAGGGTTAAGAACATGTAAGGATAATTTGCTATGTACACCTTTGGGGGCAATTTTTTTCTTAATTGCATTTTATTCATTTTAAACAATAAATAATTTTTTCCAATTGGTCTTTATTAAAAATATTGAGCCGTTCTGTCACAAAGAGTTAACTATTTTCACTTTGTGCCGGTCATCTAATAACCCTTACCTCTGAATTACTCTTTTATTAATCAGTTATATCTCCTGCTAATAATGGCCGTAACAGGCTGCCTCCATCAGCAAACAGCTGTAGGACGCGCGGAACAGAGAGTATGTTCGTCCTCTCACATAGATCCTCCTCCCCATCAGCGCACACCTTTTTCATTCAGCTGGAAACATTTATTACAGATTCTGATTTATATCCGAAAGAAGTCTATAAACCCGTGATCTGGTGACTATCGCGTTTTATTTAACTTTTTGTGACAAATCAGCAAAAACATCAAATTTAATTCTTTTTTTTTTTTTACATCATTCACCGGTGAATGATATGAAAACTGTGTAGTGCGGGTCATTATGCACAGGGCAATAATAAATATGTGGAGGAGATTTTTTTTTTTGCAATTTTTTCCACTGAAAAGTAATTTTTTTTATGGAAAAAAAATTGTCTTTTTTTTTTTTAGACGATCTTTTGATTCTTACTAAAATATATTGCACAGTTTATGCAGTGTCATGTATTATACTGTTATATAATACATCCAGTCACCAGCATGCTGCGCCAGAGAGACGCAGCCTGCTAGGTGTACACTGCAGGCATGTCCGGGGCATCCATTAGGCTCCAGGCTGCCATGCGAATAGATCAGCATACCGCTATCTCAGGGTGCTGCTGAGAGACAGAGGGTGCTCCCTGCCTCTAAACCACTTAGGTGCTGTGGTTGTTATTGACTGCAGCATCTAAGGGGTTAAGTGGCTCAGCTCACCACTTCTGCTGGTTCGGGTCATTAGAGCAGTAGTCCCCACTCTCGACTGCCTTGAAAACCAGTGCAGTGCATAGACTAGGCCGCCATAAAAGGCTTAGTATAAGGCCCCCCTTAGTGACCACTGTAAAGCGGCGTATTGGTGGCCACTAAGGTGTTAAAGCGATCCCCAGCTGGTGTTGACAGACTACAGTGATGGTTGCCAGACATGGTCGGGCTTTACAAATTTTAGAATTTTATCAAGTTTTGGTTTTCTGTGTGTAATAAAAACCATGGAAAGTTCTAGAACGCTTTATGAGGCTGGAATCACACTTGCAGTTTTTTTGTTTTTTTTGGTCAAAGCCAGGAATGGATTCCCGAACAAATGGAGTTTACCTCTTCCTGCTAGAACCACATCCAGCCTAATAGAAATGTTATATGTTTGTCTTTTCTATAGTTTGGGAAAAAAATTAAAAATGCCAATTTTTTTTTATCTTAACAGAAAATCCCAATAAGAATTTTGATGAAAACTTTATGTTATCACTAAATGATAAAGCAGAAAATGAAGATATCATTCATCGCTCTTCTGGGGGAATCCTAATTACCCTTAATTTACTTCCAGGACATCATAGTACAGATCTGTCATACAATCCCTTGAATCATGAGAAACCTTCTTCTGACCAATCGCAGATTGTTTCTACAAGTACAGGTCAGAAAGAGGTTAAAGGTTTTCAGCATTGTAAAGATTTCACAAAAACAGCCATTCTTTCTACACACAGAATTCCCAGAGGAGGAGAGAAGAAATCATTCCCCTGTTTAGAATGTGGAAAGTGCTTCCAGTATAAATCCCTTCTTGTTAGGCATGAGAGACATCACACAGGAGAGAAGCCGTATTCATGTTCAGAATGTGGGAAGGGCTTTAAAATGAAATCCTATCTTGCTATACATGAGAGAACTCACACAGGAGAAAAGCCATATTCATGTTCAGAATGTGGAAGATGTTTTACAGAGAAGTCAACTCTAGTTGTACATGAGAGAATTCACACAGGAGAGAGGCCATATGTGTGTTCAGAATGTGGGAGACGTTTTACACAAAGATCAGATCTTGTTAAACATGAGAGAACTCACACAGGAGAGAAGCCATATTCATGCTCAGAATGTGGGAGATGTTTTACAGAGAAGTCAGCTCTTGTTGCACATGAGAGAATTCACACAGGAGCGAGGCCATATGTGTGTTCAGAATGTGGGAGACGTTTTAAACAAAGATCCGATCTTGTTAAACATGAGAGACGTCACTGAGAAGAGAAGCTATATTATTGTCCAGAAGGTAAGAAATGTCTTACACAAGTCAGATAATGTTACACATGAAAGAATCCATACAGACGGGAAGTTGTATTCATGATCAGAATGTGGGAAATGTTTTACAAAGAAATCACATCTTGTTACACAGAAGAGAATTAACACAGAAAAGAAGCTGTATTCACGTTCAGAATGTAGAAAGTGCTTTTCAAATAAATCTAATCTTTTTATACATGAGAGATGTCACACAGGAGAGAAAACATTTTAACAGATCAGGTTTTTATGGATCTTAAACAGCTAAAAAGTTTTATTTTTGTTTTTTGAGGAATTATCCTGGATCTCCCAAATGACCAAATTGAGGTCACCTGTGACCAGGATCTATGAAGCAAATGTATTGTGTATATAAGGAAGAGAAGAAGAGCCTTGCTTACTTCCAGAGCAGTAATCCATAAAAGAGAATAATTACCGTAGCACTCTGTCTTCAGTCATATATGGTTTATCCACCAACCGTGCGACGTTTCGACTTCGGAGTCTTTTTCAAGCATATGAATTATAACAGTGAAGAGCCTACTTATATACACCTAGTACCAAATAATTAAATTGGGGGACCACCCTAACCAGGATCCTCACAAAAATAACATCTGTTGTTTTTAACTTATAATATAAATCACTTTGTGCATATATATAAAAAATAATACATTTTAAATACCACACTTGTTCCCCATGTCCCATAGAAAGCCGACATTGAATGCATCTCTCAGCATCTCTGAATCACCATTGCACATGCGTTGCCAAATTTCATAGTTGCCAAAGTTCATAGATAATTGTTAAATCAAATGTCCAATTCTAATTGCTGTATAGAATATTCTTTTCATCCTCAACTCTCCTTTTATCAAATGAAACAAAACATTCCTATACTTATAAATTATAACAATCCCATTAGTATAATCCCGACCGGGTACTAGAATGTATCGTAGGTTGGGAGGTGAAGCGTTTGGAGTAGGCGTGTCATGCCGATGTGGAGCCTCGAGTCTCCAGGCAACCCAGGACGCTCTGAGGGTGGGAGGATCTGGGTAAAAGACGTTTAGCTTCTTCTGGTATCCCCTCGATGTGTTTAGCTCATTATTGGTAAAGATTCTTTTTACGGGTAATCCCTACTTGGAGATTATCATGCAATACTTTTGTGCTGGTATTAAACTGCCTTTGTCTGACCAAGCTGGCTGCTGATAAATTGGCAAAAACAAATGTTTTTAAATGTGTCCAGCAAGTTCGAACATTGCAGGCTGTGGCAAATTGTTTTCTTTGATATATAAAAAAGTGGATGTGAGTAATAACATCTCCGGGTACAGTATTAAGTAGGGTTTTAGCCTTGGGTCAGCTGTGCGCTGTCAATAAGTAGGTCAGTTGCAGTAATAAACAAGCAAAAATATTTGTTGGAAAGTCTCTAAGATCATCAGGTTTGACCATCTCTGATGCCTCTGAAGTGCAGGTTATTTTCTGTAGGACGGACCTTCACATCTGCAGTTTTCGCTTTCCGAGCAGCTATTTCATCTTCTGTAGAGTTTCAAAATCCACAATTTAATTGTGAGCAGAAGTAATTTCAGCCATTTTACTCTCTGTATTAGAGGTTCTGTTCCCTAACGAGGCAATGTCTTACTGTAGTTGATTAATTGTAGATAGTAAGTCCCTTTGCAAGGTAACTTTTAAATCATTAAGCAAAGCCCACATGGATTCAGAGATTGGAATATTCCCATGATCTCCTGTTATGCAGAAGACAGGGGTGTAGTTGTATGTACCAGAGGCAGCGGCACAGACATTCATTTGGCGCTATGATGGGAGCTCTTCCCAGCTGTAGTAACATGATGTTCTGCAAGATTGGTAGAAGCAGCTGCAGAGGAGATCAGTGCTGGGATTGTTGAGGGAGATGCAAGAGAAGTTTGTAGCACACTCATCACTTCTGGGGACGTGGAGCCGATGAGTGCCAGAAGATCTTTGTGCTCCGATGCATGGAGGGGGCATATACAGCCAGGTCCATAAATATTGGGACATAAACACATTTCTAAAATTTTTGGCTCTATACACCACCACAATGGATTTGAAATGAAACAAACTAGATGTGCTTTAAGTGCAGACTGTCAGCTTTAATTTGAGGGTATTTTTACATCCAAATCAGGTGAATGGTGTAGGAATTACAACAGTTTGCATATGTGCCTCCCACTTGTTAAGGGACCAAAAGTAATGGGACAATTGGCTTCTCAGCTGTTCCATGGCCAGGTGTGTGTTATTCTCTCATTACCCCAATTGCAATGAGCAGATAAAAGGTCCAGAGTTCATTTCAAGGGTGCTATTTGCATTTGGAATCTTTTGCTGTCAACTCTCAAGATGAGATCCAAAGAGCGGTCACTATCAGTGAAGCAAGCCATCACTAGGCTGAAAAAACACAACAAACCCATCAGAGAGATAGCAAAGACATTAGGCATGGCCAAAACAACTGTTTGGAACATTCTTAAAAAGCAGGAACGCACCGGTGAGCTCAGCAACACCAAAAGACCCGGAAGACCACGGAAAACAACTGTGGTGGATGACCGAAGAATTCTTTCCCTGGTGAAGAAAACACCCTTCACAACAGTTGGCCAGGTCAAGAACACTCTCCAGGAGGTATGTGTATGTGTGTCAAGGTCAACAATCAAGAGAAGACTTCACCAGAGTGAATACAGAGGGTTCACCACAAGATGTAAACCATTGGTGAGCATCAAAAACAGGAAGGCTAGATTAGAGTTTGCCAAACGACACCTAAAAAAGCCTTCACAGTTCTGGAACAACATCTTATGTACAGATGAGACCAAGATCAACTTGGTACCAGAGTGATGTGAAGAGAAGAGTATGGAGAAGGAAAGGAACTGCTCATGATCCTAAGCATACCACCTCATCAGTGAAGTATGGTGGTGGTAGTGTCATGGCGTGGGCATGTATGGCTGCCAATGGAACTGGTTCTCTTGTATTCATTGATGATGTGACTGCGGACAAAAGCAGCAGGATAAATTCTGAAGTGTTTTGGGCAATATTATCTGCTCATATTTAGCCAAATGCTTCAGAACTCATTGGACGGCGCTTCACAGTGCAGATGGACAATGACCCAAAGCATACTGCAAAAGCAACCAAAGAGTTTTTTAAGAGAAAGAAGTGGAATGTTATGCAATAGCCAAGTCAATCACCTGACCTGAATCCGATTGAGCATGCATTTCACTTGCTGAAGGGAAAAAGCCCCAAGAACAAGCAGGAACTGAAGACAGTTGCAGTAGAGGCCTGGCAGAGCATCACCAGGGATGAAACCCAGCGTCTGTTAATATCTATGCGTTCCAGACTTCAGGCTGTATATGACTGCAAAGGATTTGCAACCAGGTATTAAAAAGTGAAAGTTTGAGTTATGATTATTATTCTGTCCCATTACTTTTGGTCCCTTAAAAAGTGGGAGGCACATATGCAAACTGTTGTAGTTCCTGACCGTTCACCTAATTTAAATGAAAATGCCGTCAAATTAAAGCTGACAGTCTGCAGTTACAGCACATCTTGTTTGTTTCATTTCAAATCCATTGTGGTTGTGTATAGAGCCAAAAATGTTAGAATTGTGCCGATGTCCCATTATTTATGGACCTGACTGTAAATGGGCAAAATGCTAATATAGTGGGGTCTATATCTCTGTTCCCTAGTGACACGCAGGACCACAGAACACAAATACTTGGAGAATATAAATGCTGTTCAGTACCGACTAGATACCCCTTTCTCTGATCTCTGAATATTTTATATCCCAAACAAATTGCAAACAACAGAAAAGCCAGAAGAAATCACACTCGTATTAAGACACATACAACATGTAACAGTAAAAATTACATAGTTAAAACAAAAAAGAGACATTACTCCATCAAGTTCAACCAAGGGATATGTGGGGACTTGAACCCCAGAAGGAAGTGAGACTCAGATTTCTACACATTTTTATAAGCATTAATGTAATTTACTTTTACAAATTCATCTAAACTCTTTTTAAAACTGTCCACTGTTCCTGCTGTGACCACGTCCTGAGGAAGTCTATTCCACAGATTCACAGTTTTTGCAGTAAAGAAGCTTTGATGCCTTTTTTTCTTCTCCAGATGGAGGCAGTGCACCCTTGTCTTTTGAGGGTATTTAACATGGAACAGTTTTTCACCATATTTTTTGTATGGCCCATTTATATTTTTGTATATGCTAATCATGTCCCCCCTTAGACGTCTCTGCTCAAGACTAAATACATTTCATTATTTTAATCTTTCCTGATAATAAAGCCCCTCCATGCCCCTTATCAGTTTAGTTGCTCTCCTTTGTACTTTTTCCGTCTCCAGGACATCCTTTCTGCGAACTGGTGCCCAGAATTGAACTGCATATTCCAGATGAGGCCGCACCAACTTTGTAGAGTGGTAATATTACATCCCTGCCCCGCGAGTCCATGCCTCGTTTAATCTACACTGACGAGCAAAAGGGTAAGAATATTTTGAACTTTTGACTTACAACCTGTTCTCGCATTCCCTAATAGCTCAGTGTGTTGTTAGGTTGATGAAGAAGAAGATTTCCCAAGAAAAGAAAAACGGCATAATCCAGCTCATCGATATCAGTATCTTGGACAAGAAAATTGCCAAACTGCATCATGTGAGCGCCATGACAGTTGGAAGAATACGAAATGAATTTCGTCCTTGTATTCCAAAGCCAAGAGGTTGACATCCAGGCAAAATATCGGCGTCAGCAAGTTGACTTATCACAAGATCAATCAGTTCTGGTGCAACAAACACAGCAGTGGAGGCAGCTCGTATGCTTCATAATAGTGAGATCACAGACGTCCATGCAAGCACTGTGCGACGAGCATTACACAAGCCTGGAATGGTGGCCCCAAAAAAGGTGAAGAAACCTTGACTTTAATGTCGTCATAAAATGTGTTTGCTCGAGTTTGCAAAAAACTATGAACAGTGGACAGTATATTTGAAACGATGAGTGGAAAGTCGAGAGACTGGGCTTTGATGGCTGCAAATGGGTCAGGAAGAAACAAGATAAAAGGGGGCTAACGGATCAAGAAATTGAAGGATCTGTCAAGTTTAGTGGAAGAAGCCTGACGATATGGAGTTGTTTAAAGAGGACCTTTCACTAGTTTAAAAACTAACTATATCTGTGGGCAGAGCGGCGCCCAGGGGTCCCCCTGCACTTACTAGTATGTCTGGGCGCCGCTCCGTTCACCCGGTATAGGCTCCGGTGTCTGCAGCTCCCAGGCTATGAGCTGTGCGCTACGATTGGCCAGCGCTGCAGCAAGGGACAACCCAAATACAAAAACTCCGCCCAGTACAACAGAGGGAGCTGCAGACACCGGAGCCTATACCGGGCGAACGGAGCGGCGCCCAGACATACTAGTAAGTGCAGGGGGACCCCTGGGCGCCGCTCTGCCCACAGATATAGTTAGTTTTTAAACTAGTGAAAGGTCCTCTTTAACTGTGAAACAACTCCATATCGTCAGGCTTCCTCCGCTAAACTTGCCAGATCCTTCAATTTCTTGATCCGTTAGCCCCCTTTTATCTTGTTTCTTCCTGACCCATTTGCAGCCATCAGATATAGATAGTTTTTAAACTAGTGAAAGGTCCTCTTTAAAGACATTGGATACTTGACCAGGATCGATGGTGGTCGCAATGCTAAGCTATATGTGAGTATCCTACAAGACGAGTTACTTTGTACATTCGAGTTCTATGGGTATGAAAAGGACGACCCAAATCATATGTCAAGTTTGGCGAAAAAATAGTTCAATGACAATGAAGTAAAGGCGCTGGATTGGGCCCCACAGTCCCCAGACCTCAACCCAATCCAACACTTGTGGGTAGAGTTGAAGAAAAAGCTGTATTTGTACCCAAGTGAGTCGACCAGTATGCACCAACATTGGGAACATGTAGAAGAGACCTGGGAACAGATTTCGGTCAAGACATGCTTAAATCTGATTGAGAGCATGCCCCAAAGGATTCAGGCAGTGCTGAAAGCCAAAGTTGGATTTACAAAATACTAACAAATTATAAAAATTAAAATGTAAAATTTTAGGAGCAAACAGTAACAATGCAGTTACATGAGAAGAATCTGCAGAACTAATCAGAAGACAATGCTAAATAGTTGAAAGTCCAATTTATGTATAGCCAAGATGATTGTCTATAAAATTATAGTAGTCTCGCATTCGAATCTGTAGTGGAAGGTAAGGTATGGAGCCTGAAAGTCAAAAGTTCAAAACATTGTTACCCTTTTGCTCATCAGTGTACATCCACAGCCACCACTCTGTCCAGGCTTCTACTTACCTCACTATATCCACAGCCGCCCCTCTGTCCAGGATTCTACTCACCTTTTAATAAAAATAAATCAGGGTAGTCTGACAACTTATTTTCTTAGTTAACCTGTGCTGATTATCATGATATTATGAACAGTCACATACTCCTGTATATAGTCACTTCATGCTCCGATACTCTCCTTTGCCCTGCGCAAGGGCTATTTTTTTATATTTTTTACACTGCTTTCCGCCTAGCAGTGTGCTCGGTGACATCACCGGCTCTAATGGGCGGGCTTTAGCATTGCCCTAGCCATTTTATAGGCTAGGGCAGCGCTAAAGCCCGACCATTAGTGCCGGTGACATCACTGGGCTCACTGCTAGGCAGAAGCCTCCATCTAGCTTACCCATGGAGAACCCAGTACGTCACCGGATCTCCAGAAAAAGCCTTTGCACAGGTCATATCAGAGAGCCTGGGTGAAAACGGGGATATGTCCGGGTTCAGCTCTGAATCCGGACAACCCCTTTAAGCTTTCTGGTCTAAAATTACCTGTGGAGGACCTAGAGCCCTTTTTGAATATGGGCACCACGTTTGCCTTGTGCCAGTCACTTGGCATTGTACCAGTACCTAGAGAATCTCTAAAAAATTATGAACAGTGGCGCTGAACTGAATTCTTTGAGAACTCTTGGCTGTAATTCATCTGGACCCTGGAGCCTTGTTCACATTGATGTTGTTTAACTTAGCTTGGACCATATGTACAGTTATCCAGTTGAGTATATTACTAGATGTACTAACAGCCTGGCACCACCGATATCAGCTCCTTTCTCTTCTCTTGTATATACTGAGCTAAAAAACCCATTCAGTAATTCTGCCTTCCCTTATGTTCAGTGACCCCCCCCCCTGCTTTTTTTTCCATTATTTAGGGAACCTACCTGCTCTGGCCTTATATCTGGATTTATATATCTAAAGAATTTTTTGCTTGCGGTCAGAACATACGGTGCATAACCAATCAGCGCCTGCCACGTCATGACTCTTCCGTCCGAAGCCTGATGATTCTGAGGGCAAAGACAAACCGTAAAAATATCACCAGCCTGGCGGCAATCAGCCCCGCCAAAACATAATGACAACAGGTGAAATCGTTTCATCCAAAGTCGATTCGCTCATCCCTAGTAATAAACATAGATAAATATATTATATGTATCTCAAACTGCCCCATATATTGTGAGGCCTTGATATGGTATCAATTTGTAAATAAAGTGCTGAGGTGCCTTGATAAACTAATTATACATAATATTATAAGTGCTGTAATAACCATCCCAACATAATATGATAAATACATAATTTTAGTGTAATAAAATCATGATTCGGTTAAATTAATCCATTAAATTAATTATCCATAAACTACAATATAAAAATATTATAAATGACAATTTATATGAATATTTCTCAATGCCAAATCAATCTAGCAGATATGAAAATCCATAAATACAAACACAAGGTGCCATGGTGCTAAATGCATTATGATTCAACTACTCATACCCCAAAAAAGGGGTATGAGGGGTTGGCTCTTCCTTTGTCTATGAGAATTGTTTGTTATTTTTAATTAAAATAATTTACTAAATTCATGTTTTTAATAGGGAACATAAAAAGCTCTTGGTATTTTAGTATTTTTGTCTGGCTATTTTATGTTTGTTGTACTATATCCTTTCATTCACACTGTACTGTAAAAAGGGTTAATGCACAGCCAGATAATCCTGACATTCTAGCTATGCAACATTTTGGAGGAGAAAAAACGGTCACACTGACCTTCTGACTGTCTGGTTTAGCTCTGTAGTTAAGGTCTAAAGACTTGTTTGTGTCTGAAAAATCTGCTTCGTCATTCCCATAGACTTGCATCGAAACTCTATACTAGTTAATGAAATACAGAAATTGCAACAGTGTTTCTGTTTGGGTTGTGTTTCTCCACCCCACTCCTCCCACTAGAATGTACTAGCTCAGCTAGAAACTATATATAAGGAGAGCAGTCAGAGCCTCTGGTGTTCTGCAGTTAGGGGCCAGTGCTTGGAGGGGGAGACTCCTGCCAGTGACCAGAAGAAGACGCTGAGATGGGGGTGCTGATCCACAGACTGAGGGTCGCCAGCCCTTTGGCCAGGGAGCCAGCCGGACAATTGAGCAACATTCTCTAGGCCACCAGCCTTTGGCCAGGGTACCAGCCTTCTGAGAGAGAGAGAGAGAGACAGCTAGCTCAGGTCTTTCTTTAGCACAGAACCTTATTTTACCAGGGGGGAGACTGGAGAAGCCAGCTCAGGTATGTATACTCGTACATGCGCTACGTACATACACACTGTACTTCATAAATACACATGCACTACATATATACACACACAACAGACAGGTACACACATGCAGCCCACATGGGAAAGCTGGGAGGAGAATAGGAGTGGTAGTGGTTTAAGGTGGCTGTCCTCGCTCCAGTGCTCCCTGGGGCCATGCAGTGAATGGAGGGGCATATTCTGGTTCTGAGGCTCTTTTCCTGGTGACAGTGGAGGTGCCTTTGGGGTTAGTGGTTTTCAGATGGCAGTGCTATGCAGGGATGAGGCCAGTTGTAGTGCAACAACTCCACTGTACTTTACTGCCACAATTTAGTAGACGGTTCACACAGGCACGAACAAAGTTAGCACAGTCTTTACAGTTGACATATGCAGGTTCACAAGGCTGTATATGGGGTGCAGTGGGCAAAGTAGGGTTCCCTCTGAGTCTCTCTTTCTCATAATCTGCACAATCTTCCCCAAACTGACCAAGGGATAAAACTTTCTTTCACTATATTGGTTTCACCAAAGCATCCTCAGGGGAGTACCGTGATCCAACAGATGGCCAGTCTATTCTTCAAGAATGATGGGGAACTTAAGGCTTATCGCCTTAACCAACATGCAGGGAAGTCTACAGCCACAAATTTAGTATTACTTTCTCTGATAGGTTTTCTGCACTTTCCATGGTATGGCTGCTATACTTTCTATAGAATCTAGTAACGCTTTCCCTCAGAGGCTGGCACATATGCTGTCACTTTGCTGCTTTTTATTTCACAGAGGGCAAGAGGTTTCCTTGTTCAGCTCTGCTCCTTGCTACTCACACACACTTCCTCTAGCCAAGACTGACTAGATTTCTTCTAGAGGAAGGGGTGGTACCAGCCAACACCTAGTGACAGTAACTAGGAACCTCCAGCTCTCATCATATACAGCCTTTGGGACACAATGTACAAATTACAGTGACATTAAACCCTTGCAGTGGAACACTGCTCACACAAGCACTACATACAAAAAGCATGAAAAAAAAGCAGTCTGGTTCGAGAGCTGCACTTATACAAGCAGGCAAACAACGCAAGTTTGTGAGTGTTCGTGTGTTTGAGTTCAAGTGTGTGTTTGTATTAAGTGTGTGACTTCAGATTCAGGGACTTAAGGAGGGGACTACAGTAAGGGTTCTTTCACACTTGCGTTGTCTGGATCCGTTGTGTACTCCATTTGCCGGAATTACATGCCGGATCCGGAAAAAAGCAAGTGAACTGAAAGCATTTGAAGACGGATCAGTCTTCAAAATGCGTTCAGTGTTACTATGGCAGCCAGGACGCTATTAAAGTCCTGGTTGCCATAGTAGTAGTGGGGAGTGGGGGAGCAGTATACTTACCGCCCGTGCGGCTCCCAGGGCGCTCCAGAATGACGCCAGAGCGCCCCATGCGCATGGATGACGTGTCCATGAGATCACGTCATCCATGCGCGTGGGGCGCCCTGACGTCACTCTGAAGCGCCCCGGGTGCCGCACGGACGGTAAGTATACTGCTCCCCCGCTCCCCACTACACTATACCATGGCAAACAGGACTTTAGTGTCCCAGCAGCCATGGTAACCATTCAGAAAAAGCTAAACGTCGGATCCGGTAATGCGCTGAAACGACGTTTAGCTTAAGGCCGGATCCGGATTAATGCCTTTCATTGGGCATAAATTACGGATCCGGCCTTGCGGCAAGTGTTCAGGATTTTTGGCTGGAGCAAAAAGCGCAGCATGCTGCGGTATTTTCTCCGGCCAAAAAACGTTCCGGTCCTGAACTGAAGACATCCTGATGCATCCTGAACGGATTTCTCTCCATTCAGAATGCATTTGGATAATCCTGATCAGGATTCTTCCGGCATAGAGCCCCGACGACGGAACTCTATGCCGGAAGAAAAGAACGCAAGTGTGAAAGAGCCCTAAGTTAGATTCTTATCACTGCACTATATTGTATTTTTTCTCTTTTCTTGCGTAATGCCCATTTAGTATGTGTTCCATTATTGACAGTGCAGTCCAGTCCTGGAACAGCCGTTTGAGGGTGCATATCTTTTTTCTAAATATGAGCAAATTGCCCATTTAGAATCGCACATCGAGTATCTAACCGGGCGAGTTTCAACACTGAGCTGTGTTGACAATTTGGAAAAGAGTTTGCTGCTCACTGAGCAAGCACTCTATGTTGTAGATGTGGGGGATGTGGGTAGCGAGGAGGCTCAGGAAAGTGAGGTGGGTAGCGAGGAGGCTCAGGAAAGTGAGGTAGCTAGCTGGATTACAGTTAGAAAGTGAGGTAGAGGGAAGAGTGCCAGGGAGGCTAGCCCTGATCTGACACACCCCAACAAGTTTGCAAGGTTGGCAGATGAGGAGGATATCAGTTCAGGGAGAGCACTGCTACATCCGGACCACCCGGAGACTCAATTATTAGAGGCACAGATAGGGCGATCTGCCATAAAGACCGGGATTGTCAAACGGTGTGTTGTCTTCCTGGCGCTCGAGTTTGACACATTGTGGATCGGGTTGACAGATTACTGGGAGGGGCTAGAGAAGATCCAGCTGTCATGGTCCATATCGGAACCAATTACAAAGTTAGAGGTAAGTGGAGCGTTCCTTAAAAATTATTTTAGGGATTTAGGTCACAAGCTTAGGGCAAGGACCTCAAAGGTTGTGTTTTCCGAATTACTGCCGGTACAACAAGCCACACAAGAAAGGCAGCAGGAGATTAGGGAGGTTAACAAGTGGCTCAAGAACTGGTGTAGGAAGGAGGGGTTTGGGTTCCTGGAGAACTGGCCGACTTCTCTGTTGGCTACAGGCTCTATCGTAGAAATGGGCTGCACCTCAATGGGGAAGGGGCAGCTGTGTTGGGGGAGAAGATGGCTAGAAGGTTGGAGGAGTGTTTAAACTAGGGACTGGGGCGGAGGGTAACTACGTTATAGGATGTAAATATAGTGCAGATAGAGACCAGGGGCAAGGTAATGGGACTGGGGGAGGAATGGATGGAGGGACTAGAACAGTTCAGAAGTAAAGGTGTAGGGTAAAAAATATACATAAACCTCTTAATTGTATGTATACTAATGCCAGAAGCCTGACTAATAAAACTAATGAACTGGAATTAGTGATGTGTGAGGAGGACTATGACATAGTGGGAATAACTGAGATATGGCTAGATGATAGCTATGACAGTGGGAATAACTGAGACATGGCTGGATGATAACTATGACTGGGAGGTTAATGAACAGGGTTACAGTCTGTTTAGAAAGGATTGCCAAAACCGGAGAGGGGGAGGGGGTCTGCCTTTATGTAAAGTCCTGTCTAAAGCCCACAGTCCGAGAAGATATAAGTGAGGGACATGAACATGTGGAGTCACTGTGGGTAGAAATACATGGAGGCAAAAACAATATACCAGAGTCCACAGAAAATCTGCTACTAAACGAGATAGACGAGGCGGCAGATCATAATGAGGTCATTATTATGGGGGACTTCAACTACCCAGATATAGACTGGGAAACTGAAAAGGGTCAAATCATTGGCATGCATCAAGCAGATGAAACATCTAAGGAGATTGCAGAAACTACTAAAATTGGGTTAAGAACTGTCCAACGCATTATTAAAAACTGGAAGGATAGTGGGGACCATATCGTATTCAAGGAAGAAATGTGGCGGAAAAAAAATCCTAAATAATTGTGATCGGCGATCACTTAAACGTTTTGTGAAATCAAATTGAAGAAAAACAAAAGTAGAACTCAGGGCTATGTTTTATAGTGAAAGTAAGACCATTTCCACACGCACAATGCGAAGGGAACTCAAGGGATTGGGACTGAACAGCTGTGTAGCCGTAAGAAAACCACTAATCAATGAGGCAAACCAGAAAAAAAGGCTTCAATTTGCTAGGGAGCATATAGATTGGACTCTGGAGCAATGGAAGAAGGTCATGTGGTCTGATAAGTCCAGATTTACCCTGTTCCAGAGTGATGGGCACATCAGGGTAAGAAGGGAGGCAGATGAAGTGATGCACCCATCATGCCTAGTGCAGTCTAGGTTCATCAACAGTATGTACTCCAAGAATTAGGTCAGCTGACTACCTGAACATACTGAATGACCAGGTTATTCTATGAATTGATTTTTTTCTTCCCTGATGGCACAGGCATATTCCAAGATGACAATGCCAGGATTCATCAGGCTCAAATTGTGAAAGAGTGGTTCAGTGAGCATGAGACATCATTTTCACATATGGATTGGCCACCACAGAGTCCAGACCTTAAACCCATTGAGATTCTTTGGGATGTGCTGGAGAAGGCTTTGCGCAGCAGTTAGATTCTACCATCATCAATTTATCAGCGAAATTGCAGAAGGCCTCTATGGTAAGGTGTGTCTTTTTGGTAATGACACAAAGATTTGTAACAGGGTTTATGTTCCTGGAGGGATACACCAAATGGAAAAGGACTTAGGAAAACTAGAGGAATTGTCAAAAATCTGGCAACTAAAATTTAATGTTGATAAGTGCAAGATAATGCACCTGGGATGTAAAAACCCAAGAGCAGAATATAAAATCAGTGATACAGTCCTAACCTCAGTATCTGAGGAAAGGGATTTAGGGATCATTATTCCAGAAGACTTAAAGGTAGGCAGACAATGTCATAGAGCAGCAGGAAATGCTAGCAGAATGCTGGGGTGTATAGGGAGAGGAATTACCAGTAGAAAGAGGGAGGTGCTCATGCCGCTCTACAGAGCACTAGTGAGACCTCATCTGGAGTATTGTGCTCAGTACTGGAGACCATATCTCCAGAAGGATATTGCTACTTTGGAGAGAGTTCAGAGAAGAGCTACTAAACTAGTACATGGATTGCAGGATAAAACTTACCAGGAAAGATTAAAGGACCTTAACATGTATAGCTTGGAAGAAAGACGAGACAGAGGGGATATGATAGAAACTGCTAAATACATAAAGGGAATCAACAAGGTAAAAGAGGAGAGCATATTTAAAGGAAGAAGAACTGCTACAAGAGGTTATAGTTTTAAATTAGAGGGGCAAAGGTTTAAAAGTAATATCAGGAAGTATTACTTTACTGAGAGAGCAGTGGATGCATGGAATAGCCTTCCTGCAGAAGTGGTATCTGCAAATACAGTGGAGGAGTTTAGGCATGTATGGGATAGGCATAAGGCCATCCTTCATATAAGATAGGGCGAGGGGCTATCCATAGTATTCAGTATATTGGGCAGACTAGATGGGCCAAATGGTTCTTATCTGCCGACACATTCTAAGTTTCTATATGATCTTGGTGAAAAATTGACGCAGCACTGGATGGAAATAAATCTTGTGACATTGCAGAAGCTTATGCGTGCCGTAATCAAAGCTAAAGGCGGTCCAACTAAATATTAGAGTGTGTGACCTTTTTTTTTTTTGGTGGCGGCTTTTTTTTGACAGGCAGTGTATATCTCATAAAGGAAACAGGTTCTTGGCAATAACCAAAGACAATTACCTTTCCCAACTGGTTCAGGACCCGACTAGAAGGACGGCCATACTGGACTTAGTATTAACCAATAGATCTGACAGAATAACAGACGTGCAGGTTGGGGGACACCTGGGAAATAGTGACCATAAAGTAATAACCTTCAAATTATCATTCAATAGAGCGTTTCTTCAGGGAGGAACAAAAATAGCAAACTTCAAAAAAGCTAAATTTAGCCAACTAAGAGAGGCCATAGGACTAACTAACTTGGACAAAGTCCTCAAAAATAAAAATACAGCCACAAAATGGGATCTTTTTAAAAGCATCCTAAAATCTAATTCTGAGAAGTACATATCTTATGGGAATAAAAGGTTAAGGAACAAGAAGAAACCAACGTGAATAAATAGAACTGTAAACAAGCAATAAATGACAACAAAAAAAGCATTTAAATCACTAAAATAGGAGGGTAGCGAGGAAGCACTGAAAAACTATAAGTAAAAAAATAAAATATGTAAAAAACAAATAAAAGCAGCCAAACTAGAGACCGAGAGATTAATTGCCAAAGAGAGCAAAACTAACCCTAAAATGTTCTTCAATTAGATAAATGGTAAAAAAGTATAAATCTGAAGGGGGGAGTTGCAGAGAGCGATGAGAAAGCAAAGCTATAAAATATTTTTTTCTCCACTGTATTCACTGAAGAAAATAAACTGTCAGATGACATGCAGAATGTAAAAGTAAATTCCCCATTAAAAGTGTCCTGTCTGACCCAGGAAGAAGTACAGCGACGTCTTAAAAAGATTAAAATAGACAAATCGCCAGGACCGGATGGCATACACCCCCGTATCCTAAGAGAATTAAGTAATGCCATGGCCAGATCCTTATTTCTGATATTCAAGGACTCTATACTGACAGGGAGTGTTCCACAGGATTGGCGCATAGCAAATGTGGTGCCAATATTCAAAAAAGGTACAAAAACAGCCGGGAAACTATAGGCCGGTAAGTTTAACATCCGTCGTTGGTAAACTGAATGTTTTCTAAGAGATGCTATCTTGGAGTATGTCAATGAAAATGAGAAAGTAACACCATGTCAGCATGGCTTCATGAGGAATCAGTCATGCCAAACTAATTTAATCAGTTCTTATGAGGAGGTAAGTTCTAGACTTAACAGCGGCGAATCAATGGATGTCGTATATCTGGACTTCTCCAAAACATTTGACACTGTACCACATAAAAGGTTAATATATGAAATGAGAATGCTCGGACTGGGGGAAATGTCTGTATGTGGGTAAGTAACTTGTGCATGGATAGAAAACCGAGGGTGGTTATTAACGGTACACACTCAGATTGGGTCACTGTCACTAGTGGGGTACCTCAGGGGTCAGTACTGGGCCCTATTCTCTTCAATATATTTGTTAATGATCTTGTAGAAGGCTTGCATAGTAAAATATCAATTTTTGCAGATTACACTAAAGTAATTGACACGGAAGAGGACAGTATACTGCTACAGAGGGATCTGGATAGACTGGAGGCTTGGGCAGATAAGTGGCAGATGAGGTTTAACACTGACAAATGTAAGGTTATGCACATGAAAGAAATAATGCAAGTCACCCGTACATACTAAATGGTAAAACACTGGATAACACTGACATGGAAAAGGATCTAGGAATTTTAATAAACAGCAAACTAAGCTGTAGAAACCAGTGTCAGGCAGGTGCTGCCAAGGCCAATAAGATAATGGGTTGCATCAAAAGGGGCATAGATGCCCGTGATGAGAACATAGTCCTACCACTTTACAAATCGCTAGTCAGACCACACATGGAAGACTGTGTACAGTTCTGGGCTCCTGTGAACAGGGCAGATATAGCAGAGCTGGAGAAGGTCCAGAGGAGGGCAACTAAAGTAATAACTGGAATGGGGAAACTACAGTACCCTGAAAGATTATCAAAATTAGGGTTATTCACTTTAGAAAAAAGACGACTGAGGGAAGATCTAATTACTATGTATAAATATATCAGGGGTCAGTACAGAGATCACTCCCATCATCTATTTACCCCTAGGACGGTGACTGTGACGAGGGGACATCCTCTGCGTCTGGAGGAAAGAAGGTTTGTACACAAACATAGAAGAGGATTCTTTACGGTAAGAGCAGTGAGACTATGGAGCTCTCTGCCTGAGGAGGTGGTGATGGTGAGTACAATAAAGGAATTCAAGAGGCGCCTGGATGTATTTCTGGAGTGTAATAATATTTATTATTATAGCGCCATACATTCCATAGCGCTCTACATATGATAAGCGGTGCACATACATAATACAGACAATTGCACTAATCATAAACAAGACGAGTTACAAACTGGTACAGAAGGAGAGAGGGCCCTGCCCGTGAGGGCTTACAATCTACATGGTATGGGAGAAGGACACAGTAGGTGCGGGTGAAGTTGGTCATGGCGGTATAGAGGCAGCAGGGTCACTGGTTGTAGGCTTGTCTGAAGAGGTGGGTTGTCAGGTTTCTTTTGAAGGATTCCACTGTAGGTGAGAGTCTGATATGTTGGGGGTAGCGAGTTCCAGAGAATGGGGGATGCGCGGGAGAAATCTTGGAGGCGATTGTGGGAAGAGGTGATGAGAGGAGAGAAGGAGGTCTTGTGAGGATCGGAGAGTCGTGTGGGGATGTATCGGGAAAGTAGCTCAGAGACTTTTCTGCCAGCACACAGTAGTAATGCCCACATTGAGCCCTTATCACAGTAGTTATAGCTAGATATGTGCCCAATTCAAAGGAAGTAAAAAAAAAAAAAAAAACAGTAAATATTCACCTGGTTCCTCTGATGATCACAGCTCAGCTGCTGGCGCTCCCCAGCAGGGAGGATGTACATCGTGCTGCTGTGTAGGAGGAGCAGAGGCTGATTCCCGGCCGGCACGCTGCCCCTACACACAGCAGCAGCGCCATGTGTGATAGTATCTGACAGCACCCTCAGCCATTCCAGGACCGCGGGACAGCCACTGAAATCCGGAACCATCCTGCCCGATCCGGGATGGTCGGGAGGTACACTGAAGGGGTGGGCTGTGATGTCCTCATTGAGAGAAGAAACTGAGGCCTTGATTTATCAGACCTTCACTCCAGAATTCTGGACTCAAAAGTAGGGTTTTTTGCGACTTTTTGCGTTTCTACAACACTCACTCCTGTTTTGTAATGTGGGTGTGGTCAGCTATGTTACTGAGCTTCACTCCAGCAGAACGGTGGACCAGGAAACTGGAGGAGCGTCTCCGGGCAGGAGAAGACGAGACGTCCGATGAACGTGGCCTGAGGTAAAGATAAATCCTCCCTTAGAGTTTCGTAAAGTAGTTCTGTGGATTGGTCATCAATGGTAAATATCACTTATATGCCATAAATACATGGAATAAAGCTTCTGTACTCACATTGTTATTTCTTTTGTACATGTCAGTATCACGTGTCCCAAAATACGTCATAAAAATACTGCAAAACCTCTCAGAATAATAGAAGCGGTCTGAGAACTGAAAGAGCGGGATCACTACTTCACACAGCACAGGAGCCCCGCCCCCTCAAGTCACATGACCATCACAACAAGTCCATCTACACATCTTATCCAATCCAGTACTGAGCCCCGCCCCCTGCACTGATCACATGACGGTGACATCACCCCCAGGTCCTTCTCTTCCTCTCCACTGCTGAGCTCCGCCCCCTGCACTGATCACATGACAGTGACGTCACCCCAGGTCCTTCAGCTCTGGCAGTGCAGCAGATACTGGGCAGGTCCTGGTCGGTAGTCAGGGCTCTTGTTCTCTCTGGTATCAGCCATTCCTCCAGCCTGCAGGTAAGATGAGCTGTGAGGAGACAGTGTGGTGGAGAGCTCAGACATGTCACCTCTGGAGATTCTCCTCCATTACACACAAGGAATCCTTCTCCACTCCTCAGCTTAGTATGATGGGGGGAGTAGTAGGGATAGTGGGGGTGTTATCATTTGGTGTTGGGGTGACAGAATCTGCTCCATGTGTTTGAGGATTTCACTGCCAGGAGCTTAGATACACACTGCACTGCCAGGAGCTTAGATACACACTGCACTGCCAGGAGCTTAGATACACACTGCGCTGTCAGGAGCTTAGATACACCCGGAGCTCAGGTTTTTCCCGTCAGTGCAGCTTTATGAGGGTCTGAGTTTTGCGGGATGAGTTGTACTTTTTCTCGGCCTCATTATCGGGGACATGGGACTCACTGATTAACCTTTATTCCCTTTTTTTTTGGAGATGTCCTGAAGAAAACCAGCAATACGACCCTCGTCCTGAATGACCACCAAGGATGGACAGGAAGGAGATCAGCAGAAAAATATTAGACCTCACCTTGGAGATCGTCTCCCTGCTGAGCGGAGAGGTAAACTTTTCTAGATTTCTCTCCTCTTTATTGTATTCTGTAACAAGTCAGACATCGGGAAGGAGAATCCATCATAGGAAGTGATAGGAAGAGTCCAGGGTCCTGTAGAACGGCCTCCAGACCTTCCAAGTGATGGAGACCCTGAAGATCAGCCCCCAGTATGGTGAGTGATGTATCATGTGACCAGTGACCAATAGTCATGTTGTAGGAGCCATGAGAAGGTAAGTAGGCACGTTGTACCAGGAGGAAAGGGCTGGAGGAGAGCACATGGCCCCTGAAGGGTTTATTCCCCAAGTGTCTCTCTCCATCCACAGGAGTACACAATAGTGAAGAAGACATCGGGGGACTGTGTGACTCCCATCATCCATCTCCAGGAGTCAGGAGGGCGGAGCAGGACCCCTCACCCCATCACAGAGCCTCACCCCCTGATACATGAGCAGAAGATCCTAGAACTTGCCCACAAGATGATGGAGCTGCTGACTGGAGAGGTGACACTGCTGGGAATGCTGGGAAATTCTCCAGTAACAGCACTGGAGGGGTCTGGGTGATGACGGTGTCATTGTGTTGTCAGGTTCCTATAAGGTGTCAGGATGTCACTGTCTATTTCTCCATGGAGGAGTGGGAGTATATAGAAGGACACAAGGATCTGTACAAGGAGGCCATGATGGAGGAGCACCAGCCTCTTATATCACAAGGTAAGAGCCGTCATGTGCAGTGTATACACGTGTGTGCAGTGACATGTAATGGAGGAGCACCAGCTGGCGAGGTTCATGCGGGGCCAACCCGCGGTTACTGATAGAGTTCAGACCTTTTATATTAAGGCCGGGTTCACACATGACCGATTAGCTGTGGATCAGCGTTGTTCAGTACCAGGAAAGTGGATGAGACTTCACAATTCTCACATACTGTGTAAAAAAAAAAACGCAGCGGAAACTGCCCTGTGGTCTGGTGTCAGGTTGTGCTGCAGATTTTACCCTTTTCTATGCAAAAAATGACACTACGTCTAATCCGCAGCTAATCGGTCACGTGTGAACTCGGCCTCAGTGAGATTACTCTTACCATATTTGAGAAATCGAATGAACTTAGCGGAGACTGGATGAGTCCGGCACCAGGAGGCAACCTGAATCCATGTATAGACTGGAGCATCCCAAAAACCTAGGCAGGGCTTTCAGGACGGTTTAATATTGATGACTTATGTTCAGGATAGGTCATCACTGTCTGCGAGGATCCGACACCCAGCACCCCCGACCATCAGCGATGTTTGAAGACAGCGCCGTCCATTGCATAGTGGCTGTGCTTGGTATTGCAGCTCAGCTCTATTCACTTCCATGGAACAGATCTGCGCCCAGGACCAATGAACGTGACGTCACAAGCTTAGGAAGAAGCCACAGGGCTTTCCAGAGTTCCACAGCCTCTTCAAACAGCTGATTGGTGGGGGTGGCGGTAGTTGGAACTCAACCAATCTTATCTGTCCCAAACTTGACCGAGATAATTATATAGGGAGAATACACAGCATTGGGACCACCAGGAATGGCAGATAATTCACCAGTTACACCATAAAAGGTGGAGAACATAATTCAGACCAAGTAATTGATGGTAGGTACAAGCAGATATCCCATAGAGATGAAGAGATATCGACGTGCCCCCCTCCTCCAACATGAGGTTCATCGGGGGCAGCTGTGATGACAACAGAGAGCATAGTATAGATAATGAAGTAATAGCAATATCTAGTCACTGTTCCCCGAGTAATCCTTGCTAACAAATAGCACATAGCAGTATAGAGACAGCAACCAGCTCACATGGTGGAGCATACAGCGCTGTATGCACGTGGATTTACAGCCTCAGACTTGAAAAAGAAATGTTGTTCTACTCCGAAACACATTGTCACGTATATGCAAATAAAAAGAATTGTCTCCAACCACTTGAGGTCGTGTTATTGCGCCAGGAGGTATCGAAAACAGTGGACCACCAATACCCCACACCCCTTTATTGTCATTCACTAGAGGTATGGGAGGCTGGAGATGACCAAGGTTTCTGCAGACTATAAGAAAATGGTGGGCAAAGGTAGGTCTCCCAATGGAGGAGGCAGAGCTTGAGGACCATCAGGAGTGATGTGCTGATAACCCACCTTGTTCCAGGCAGCAGTGACCAGCCTGTCTCTGGGTGCCTGTTGGCAGCTATAGGGCTGCTGCTCTAATAGTGAAGGATGGACGATCTGGCTGGAATCTGAAGACATCAGCGGTGAGGAGTCAGTGTCTTCCAGAGACAGCTGCTGTTGAGGAACATCCATGGGGTCTCTTTGAGGGGAAGCGTCAGTCGGAAGAGATGAGGGGGATTCTGGGGCCTAAGACTTGCTCTCTGAGGAGGCTGCGGGAGCAGATGTACCAGGAGGTAGATTCAAAACGAGTGCCATCTTGACAATGTGGTGGAGCTCTGAAGTAAAGAGCGCAGGAGACAGGTAGCACTTCACCAAATTCAGCTCAGTGGCAGTTATGTCTTAAGGAGGCTTCTGGTGCTTCTTGTTGCCCATCTCGGTTAGGCACAGTTGTACTTGTCCAACTAATGAATCTTCCTACAGAGGAAGATGGGGGTTTCGGTGATCTCGCAGATTCCTGTTCCTGTCCAGCAGGAAGGCGGTCTGTCATGGTCTCACAGAAAATATCCAGTAAATGTCTAAAGATATTTTTCTTTATTCCTCATAACAGCTTCTTAGGAGAAAGGAGACTTGGAGGGCGATACAGATGTAGAGCTTTCTCCACCACCTCAGTGCCTGGTGGAGAGGAGACTGGGGGTAGTTTTTTACTTCCTCCGTGTACTTTGTCTGACTGATTAAGGTCTTCACTGTGGGATCTCTTTCTAGAAATTTACCTTTATGAGCAGTAGTGTCATTGTGTCAGGAAGATGGCCTGACACCTTTCTGGTTGGTAGGGTGCTGCAGGACGCACCTAAAACACTCCAACTCCCTGCCCTGGGCCTGTGTAGAAGGAGCCATCAGCCCACTGCCTGCCATGTGCTCTCATACCCCAGAGGTTACTATCGGCCTGTGGTCTGCTAGATGCTGTGACCTAGAGACAGTTGGTGAGAAACACAGTATTATTTCCTCCTGATAACTAAACCTAGAAGTGAAGGAGCTGAGAGAAGTGTCTGATCTATAGACAGATCTACAGGAGGCCATGTATTCAGTCACTGTGTGCTTGTGTCTCCACAGATGGATCCAGGAGGAGAAATCCACCAGAGAGATGTCCCCGTCCTCTGTATTCCCAGGACTGTCCAGAGGAGAAGGTCCGAGAGAATCCTCAGGTAGATGGAGCTGAGCCCTATACACATCTACTGTATATAGGGGGGTCCTGCAGTCATAGAGGGGTCATAGATTGTGGGGGTCTCTTATGTGGATTTCCCACCTGTCTGCTGTATTGTACTGAATTGTTACAGATGAGAAATCAGGGGGAAGATCTGATTATTATTAAAGTGGAGGATGAAGAAGAGCGGATGATGGGCGATCCCCCGTGTAGGAGTGAGATGGAGGAGGACATTCCAGGAGAGGTCACCACAGGTATGGAATCATGAATGGAGAAAGTAACTTCAGATTCTGTCCTTGATGCCTTCAGGGCAGGAGGAGAATCTGATCATCAGCTGGAGATGTCCCCATCACATCATGAAGTGTTCCCCTTATCCAGCTGACGGTGATCTCTGATCAGATTCTTCTCTGATCCCGGATGTTCCTGCAGGACATGATGGTCAGTCACATCCACACACCCACTGGGGGTTATGCAGATGCACCTTTTGTGTCTGTGCTGTCATGATGAACTACATGTACGGCATTGTGCAGGAATTACATGCCGCCAGTGACCTACATGTACCTCATTTTGCATGTAAGGATAATTTTCTATGGACACCTTCAGGGCAATTTTTTTTCTTGATTTCATTTTACTCATTTTGAGCAAAACTATTTTTTTTCAGTTAGTCTTTATTAAAAATATTGAGCCGTTTTGTCACAAAGTATTAACTGTTTTACTAGCTGTGTGAATCATACTTTTTACTTTCACTTTGTGCCGGTCATCTAATAACCCTTATCTCTAAATTACTAAGAGGTCATAAACACATTGATTTAAGTAACATCAGTGAGACTAGAACTGAGCTATAATAAGTGTTCATTAGGTCACAGGTAAGGAGCCGTCAGCTGAGCTGCCTGACGGAACAGAGTGAAAATTCAAATCCTGCTACTAGAGAAACTCAAGGCTGCACAAAGACAATAGTTAAAAATTAGTAACTAAAACAAATTGAAAAAATGACTCTTGGGTCAAAATGACTACAATGCAACAATAAAAAAAAATTATCCACAAAGGTGTACATGGCCTTTAACCTCTTCCGGACACGGGGTCCTCATGTCCTGGTACTTAAGGACACAGGGCGTACCTGTCCCGTGACCCCCCCCCCCCCCCCCCGTGTCGGTGATGCTATTACAATAGAGGGGGGGGGGGGGGGCGCACACTGCCACCAATGCTATTATTACAAAAGAGGGAGGGAGGGGGGGCGGGGGCGCACACTGCCACCAATGCTATTATTACAATAGAGGGAGGGGGGGCGGGGGGGGCGCACACTGGCCACCAACGAGTTAACTACAGGGGAGGGAGGGAGGGAGGGGGGGGGGCCACTGGCCACCAATGAGTTAAAGACAGGGGGGGGGTCTGCCCCCTGCTGCCTGGCAGCACCTGCCAGGCAGCAGGGGGCAGTCATGTACACAGTTTTTTTGTATATTCTAACCTAGGGGGGGAGAGGGGAGGCCGCACACTGCCACCAATGTATTAAAACAATAGAGGGAGGAAGGGGGGGGGGGCGCACACTGCTACCAATGTTAATGCAATAGAGGGAGGGAGGGGGGGCCGCACACTGTGCCACCAATGCTATTATTACAATAGAGGGAGGGAGGAGGGGGGGGGGCGCACACTGTGCCACCAATGTTATCATTACAATAGAGGGAGGGAGGGGGGTCGCACTGGCCACCAATGAAATTTAAACTGGGGAGGGAGGGGGGTCTGCCCCCTGCTGCCTGGCAGCCCCGGATCTCTTATAGGGGGCTATGATAGCACAATTAACCCCTTCAGGTGCAGCACCTGAGGGGTTAATTGTACGGATCACGGCCCCCTGTAAGAGATCGGGTGCTGCCAGGCAGCAGGGGGCAGACATGTACACAGTTCGTTGTATATTCTAACTAGAAGCGTCCCCATCACCATGGGAACGCCTCTGTGTTAGAATATACTGTCGGATCTGAGTTTTCACGAATTGAAAACTCAGCTATGAAAAAGCTTTTATGCAGACGGATCTTCGGATCCGTCTGTATGAAAGTAACCTACGGCCACGGATCACGGACGCGGATGCCAATCTTGTGTGCATCCGTGTTCTTTCACGGACCCATTGACTTGAATGGGTCCGTGAACCGTTGTCCGTCAAAAAAATAGGACAGGTCATATTTTTTTGACGGACAGGATACACGGATCACGGCCTCGGCTGCAAAACGGTGCATTTTCTGATTTTTCCACGGACCCATTGAAAGTCAATGGGTCCGCGAAAAAAAACCCGGAAAACGGCACAACGGCCACGGATGCACACAACAGTCGTGTGCATGAGGCCTAAGGAGAAACTAAAACATGATTTTTTTTTGTTTCAAAAATGAAATCATTGTGTAAAACTTACATAAATGAAAAATTGTATACATATTAGGTATCGCCGCATCTGTAACAACCTGCTCTATAAAATTACCACATGATCTAACCTGTCAGATGAATGTTGTAAATAACAAAACAAAAAAAATCGTGCCAAAACAGCTATTTCTTGTTACCTTGCCTCACAAAAAGTGTAATCTAGAGCAACCAAAAATCATATGTACCCTAAACTAGTACCAACAAAACTTCCACCCTATCCCGTAGTTTATAAAATGGGGTCACTTTTTTGGAGTTTCTACTCTAGGGGGGCATCAGGGGGGCTTCAAATGGGACATGGTGTAAAAAAAAAAAAACAGTCCAGCAAAATCTGCCTTCCAAAAACCGTATGGCATTCCATTCCTTCTGCGCCCTACCATGTGCCCGTACAGCTGTTTACAACCACATATGGGGTGTTTCTGTAAACTACAGAATCAGGGCCATAAATATTGAGTTTGGTTTGGCTGTTAACCCTTGCTTTGTAACTGCAAAAAAAATATTAAAATGCAAAATCTGCCAAAAAAAGTGAAATTGTAAAAATTTTGAAATTGTATCTCTATTTTCCATTAATTCTTGTGGAACACCTAAAGAGTTAACGACGTTTGAAAAATCAGTTTTGAATACCTTGAGGGGTGTAGTTTCTAGAATGGGGTCATTTTTGGGCGGTTTCTATTATGTAAGCCTCGCAAAGTGACTTCAGACCTAAACTGGTCCTTAAAAAGTTTTTTTTTTTTAAATTTCTGAGAAATTTCAAGATTTACTTCTAAACTTCTAAGCCTTCTAACGTCCCCCAAAAATAAAATGTCATTCCCAAAATGATCCTAACATGAAGTAGACATATGGGGAATGTAAAGTAATAACTATTTTTGTAGGTATTACCATGTATAATAGAAGTAGAGAAATTGAAACTTGGAAATTTGCTAATTATTCTAAATTTTTGGCAAATTTGGTATTTTTTTTTATAAATAAAAATTAATTTTTTTGACTTAATTTTACCAGTGTCATGAAGTACAATATGTGACGAAAAAACAGTCTCAGAATGGCCTGGATAAGTCAAAGCGTTTTAAAGTTATCACCACTTAAAGTGACACTGGTCAGATTTGCAAAAAATGGTCTGGTCCTGAAGGTGAAATAAGGCTGTGTCCCTAAGGGGTTAAAAATAAATATATAACGGAGGATATAAAACTTCTACCTCACTTCAACTCCTGCCCTGTCGTGGACTGTAGCTCGCTGTAGTTCTGTACCTCTGGTCACTAAGGCCTCTTTCACACTTGCGTTGTCCGGATCCGGCGTGTACTCCACTTGCCGGAATTACACGCCGGATCCGGAAAAACGCAAGTGTACTGAAAGCATTTGAAGACGGATCCGTCTTCAAAATGCTTTCAGTGTTACTATGGCAGCCAGGACGCTATTAAAGTCCTGGTTGCCATAGTAGTAGCGGGGAGTGGTATACTTACCATCGGGGCGCTCCAGAGTGACGTCAGAGCGCCCCATGCGCATGGATGACGTGCCATGCGATCACGTCATCCATGCGCCTGGGGCGCCCTGACGTCACTCTGGAGCGCCCCGGGAGCCGCACGGACGGTAAGTATACTGCTCCCCCGCTCCCCGCTCCACTTTACCATGGCTGCCGGGACTTTAGCGTCCCGGCAGCCATGGTAACCACTCTAAAAAAGCTAGACGTCGGATCCGGCAATGCGCCAAAACGACGTTTAGCTTAAGGCCGGATCCGGATCAATGCCTTTTAATGGGCATTAATTCCGGATCCGGCCTTGCGGCAAGTCTTTAGTTTTTTTGGCCGGAGCAAAAAGCGCAGCATGCTGCGGTATTTTCTCGGGCCAAAAAACGTTCCGTTCCGGAACTGAAGACATCCTGATGCATCCTGAACGGATTTCTCTCCATTCAGAATGCATTAGGATAATCCTGATCAGGATTCTTCCGGCATAGAGCCCCGACGACGGAACTCTATGCCGGAAGAAAAGAACGCAGGCGTGAAAGAGCCCTAAGCTGTATGTATCCTGCTGGTATCTCACCGCAGCTCGTGACCTGTTGTCCTGTTCAAGGATGAAGACCTCTTCAACTGTGGCTCACTGCAGTGACGTACAACCCTCCTGCCCAAGTGTCTCACCAGACCCCTTCCAATGCAGGGTAAAACTTCCCAGGGTAACCGCACTTATATCTCCCCTCTAATAATGGCTGTAACAAGCTGCCTCCATCAGCAAACAACAGCTGTATGAAGCGCGGAACAGAGAGTATGTTCGTCCTCTCACATAGATCCTCCTCCCCATCAGCGCACACCTTTTTCATTCAGCTGGAAACATTTATTGCAGTTTCTGATTTATATTTTAAAGAAGTCTATAAACCTGAGATCTGGTGACGATCACGTTTTATTTCATTTTTGTGGTAAATCAGCAAAAAAACAAAACAGTTCTGGCATTTATTTATTTTTTTAAACTAGAAGTGAAGGAGCTCAGAGAAGAGTCTGATCTATAGACGGATCTACAGGAGGCCATGTATCCAGTCACTATGTGCTTGTGTCTCCACAGATGGATCCAGGAGGAGAAATCCACCAGAGAGATGTCCCCGTCCTCTGTATTCCCAGGACTGTCCAGAGGAGAAGGTCCCGGAGAATCCTCAGGTAGATGGAGCTGAGCCCTATACACATCTATATAGGGGGGTCCTGCAGTCATAGAGGGGTCATAGATTGTGGGGGTCTCTTATGTGGATCTGTTAGATTTACCACCTGTCTGCTGTATTGTACTGAATTGTTACAGATGACAAATCAGGGGGAAGATCTGACTGATATTAGAGTGGAGGATGAAGAAGAGAGGATGATGGGTGATCCCCCGTGTAAGAGTGAGGTGGAGGAGGACATTCCAGGAGATGTCACCACAGGTATGGAATCATGAATGGAGAAAGTGACCTCAGATTCTGTCCTTGGTGCCTTCAGGGCAGGAGGAGAATCTGATCTCCGGCTGCTGCGCTGCTCTGATTGGAGATGTCCTCATCGCATCATGAAGTGTTCCTCTTATCCAGCTGACGGCGATCTCTGATCAGATTCTTCTCTGATCCCGGCTTTTCCTGCAGGACATGACGATCAGTCACATCCAAACACACATTGGGGATTATGGGGGCACAGCTTTTGTGTCTGTGCTATCATGATGAACCACAGCTACACCATTGTACAGGAATTACATGCCGCCAGTTTTTCAATTGGTCTTTCATTTAAAAATATTTTTGACGTTTTGTCAGAAAGGGTTAACTGTTTGTCTAGCTGTGTGCATTATACTTTTCGCCACGCCTCCACAACCGCACCACCCGGAGGGTACCCCGCCTCCCCATGGACAGGAAACAACTAGGAGAGAAGCGCTTAAAAGCCTCCTCCCTCTTACCTTCTCCAGTTGTCTCCTGTCCCTTGGAAGACAGACGTGGATCAGCGCAGGGAAAAGAAGAAGCAGAAGCCTTCTTAATTGTTCGCCCCGGGAGGGCTTCTGTAGGAGGGGGATCACGGGGCTCCATGGTGGCCCTCCCTACCTCTTGGAATAAGTCAGGTGGATGCTGGCATCCCCGGGCTTCTAATGCTACCAGATTCGGCATCGGAAGCATGGGGCAGTAGATGGGGGGGGCATTCCCAGGGCCGGCGAACGCTCCGTTTGGCGTGGAGGAGCAGGCCGGCAGCGATGACATCAGACGCTGCACTTGACACGTGCACCTGGTGGCGGCCTCAGAGGAAAAAGGGAGAAGTCGGCGTTCCCAGCAGCATTCTATGCTGACGGATATCATGTCCCTGCAGCCGGAAAGTGATGCCCGCAAATCTGCTGACCCCTCTCGGCCTTCCAGCCCGGTAAGTCTCCTCTCTCTGGAGCCCTTTTTAATTTTTTTTATTTCTGACACAGGGTGTTCAGCTGGGGGTCTCTTTTTCTTGGTGTCGGTCTGCTATATATGGAAGTTCTTAAACTAAAAATGGCTAATTTTGCTCTATCCTAGGGCAAAGAGAGCTTAAAACCGGGTGGAGAACCGTCACAAAAGAGGAGATGCCCCTTATGTAAAAGAGTCCTTTTCCCCGGTTCCTCCCATAACGGCACTGACAAGAGGGTATCCGTGCCTCCTGGACAGGAAAGAACACTGGAGTTTCAGATTTAAAAGGCCTCCTCTCCTTACCTAAGCCGGTGTTGTTTCCTGTCCACAGACAGCTCGGACGCTCCTGCCAGTATGGTGAAGATTGCGCATGGCCCTGCTGTTTCCCCTGTATTGCAATTAGATGGCCACAAGAAAAGAGAAGGCGCTCATAGGTAACGGTGAACAAGATAATACCACTTACTCCTAACCAGGATGAGTAAAAGCTACTCACCTGGTTTGGTTGCACTGTGTACAGTGCAACTCTGGTGGAGGCAGGTTGAAAGTATTGAGGCTGTCTGGGTTGGTGCTGCCGGGTAGTGTCCAAATCGACCATGGGCGGGGGCCAAGCTGCCACTTTGGTACGTGTTAGGGTATATAAAAGGGGGCTAGTCTGTACTGGGTCCGTGCAGCAAGTGGATGGACACAAGGTGCAAATCACAACCCAATTTTGGATACAAATTTTTTTTTATTTATGGAAAGACACCGCGTTTCGGGTACACAGGATCCCTTTATCAAGTCTAAAAAAACACAAAGTTGATACAATAATATGAGTAATATGAATAATTAATAAGTTCTTAATGGTTGGAGGGGGATAGCTAAAGCTGTCTTCCAAGGTACAGGAAACAACTGGACGAGCCCCCTTTTATGTTTCCCCTGTATGGGAGGGCCGCTTCAGAGATCGGGGGCTCCGGGGATGTGGTGGCTCCCTTCCCCGATCTTCGGCATAAGCCCTTCAGTGGAAGACAACCCCGGGCTTCTTACCCCTTCTCCGGGGTTGTGGATCCGACATGACGGGCGTTCATACAGGCGGGGCCTTCTCCAGGGCAGGAGGAGGCCTGAGAGCGGAGATGATGTCAGGACGTAGCGTGCGTGCGCGTCGCTGCGTCCAGGGCACTCTGGGGGCTGGAATTTTTTAATATTCTGAGCGCTATGAGGAGGATAGTGTGTTCCCTGCATCCAGTATGTCGGCTCCTCAAGAGGATGCGGTCCGCAAGCCTGTAGATCCCGGTTTCAGCACCCTCAGCCCTGTAAGCCTCCTCTCCTGTATGCCTGTGTAGATAAGATTAGGGATGTGGAGCTCTCCTCTCTTTTACTCGTGCACTGAGGGGTGTCTGGTTGTGGAGGTTAAAATAGATATAAATTACTAGCCCCTTTTTTAGGGCAGAGAAACCTCCACTACCAGGACACAGAGCAGGAAGTCCTTTGTCTCAAAATTCTAAAAATCACTATGTGCAAAATGCACAGAGAAGATATTATCTGAAGAATCTCCCTTCTTTTCTAAACTCCACCATAATTTGAGAGGAAGTAAATGCGGCAGTGGAATCAAGGCTTACCTCCCTTATCTCCACAAGCTTTCACTTCTCAGAAATCCCAATTATACGAATTTGAGGATGAAGGGGAGATCCTTGATGACAGCTCTGTATCCTTGGAGAACTGCTACGGGAGACCGTTATTCCTTCCAGGAGAATCGCAGAGTCTTCTAAAAACAATCAATGCTACTATGGATATAGAATACCCTAAAGAAAGCCAGTTTGTACAGGATCAAATGTTCCAGGGTCTGGGGGAGAGAAGAAGACGAGTATTCCCAGTACATAATAGTATTAAGGATCTAATCTCTAGGGAAGGGAGAGATCCAGAAGAAAGAACCCCAGTTACAAGCTCTTTTAATAGGAAGTATCCTTTTGCGGATTCTGATGCGACTTTTTGGGATAAAACTCCCAGGATTGATGCACTGGTAGCCCGTATATCAAAGAAATCCTCCCTTCCGTTTGAGGATATGGGCTTACTACTTGACCCCATGGATAAAACATTTGAAAGCCTGCTTAAAAAAATCATGGGAAATCAATACTGCAATGCTTCGACCCAGTAAATCTTCCATCTGCACTAGGGCTGCAGCTAACGATTATTTGAATAATCGATTAGTTGCCGATTAATTTCTACGATTAATCGGGAAAAACGACAAAATTACAAAACAGAGAGGTTTATATGATCTTACTTGAAAAATTATGTTCAAAGGCCATATTAAAACAAATTGTGGACGACACTATTATGGGGGCTCTGTGGACGACACTATTATGGGGGCTCTGTGGACGACACTATTATGGGGGCTCTGTGGACGACACTATTATGGGGGCTCTGTGGACGACACTATTATGGGGGCTCTGTGGACGACACTATTATGGGGGCTCTGTGGACGACACTATTATGGGGGCTCTGTGGACGACACTATTATGGGGGGATCTGTGGACGACACTATTATGGGGGGATCTGTGGACGACACTATTATGGGGGGATCTGTGGACGACACTATTATGGGGGGATCTGTGGACGACACTATTATGGGGGGGATCTGTGGACGACACTATTATGGGGGGGATCTGTGGACGACACTATTATGGTGGGGATCTGTGGACGACACTATTATGGGTGAATCTGTGGACGACACTTATGGGGGATCTGTGGACGACAATTATGGGGGATCTGTGGACGACACTTATGGGGGATCTGTGGACGACACTTATGGGGGATCTGTGGACGACACTTATGGGGGATCTGTGGACGACACTTATGGGGGATCTGTGGACGACACTTATGGGGGATCTGTGGACGGCGCAGTTATGGAGAGGGGGATCTGTGTGTGGCGCTGTTATGGAGAGGGGGATATGTGCACTGTTATGGGCATAACAGTGCACAGATCCCTTTCCTCATAACTGTGCACAGATCCCCCTTCCCATAGCAGTGCCATAGACAGATCCCCCCTCCCCATAGCAGTGCCATAGACAGATCCCCCCTCCCCATAGCAGTGCCATAGACAGATCCTCCCCCCTCCCCATAGCAGTGCTATACACAGACCCCCCCTCCCCATAGCAGTGCCATAGACAGATCCTCCCCCCTCCCCATAACAGCCCCGGCCCCGATGCTTATAAGTCGGATTAATCACTGCATCTTTATTTTACCTTTTTACAATGACGCTCCTGTAACAGCCAGGCAGAGCGGACGGCGGCGCAACGTCGCTCACTCACGTGACGCACCTGCTCCGCCCACCTCATGAATGAAGGAGGCGGAGCAGGCGTGTCACGTGAGTGAGTGACGTTACGCCGCCGTCCGCTCTGCCTGGCTGTTACAGGAGCGTCATTGTAAAAAGGTAAAATAAAGATGCAGCGACCGCCCGCCCGCATAGCAACGAATCGGCGATTATTCGATAACTGGATTCGTCGACAACGAATCCAGTTATCGATTAATCGTTGCAGCCCTAATCTGCACGGCTAGATCTTTGTCGGTATGGCTAGGAAAATTAGAAGATCACCTGGCAGCTGGAACTCCTAGAGAGGAGATCTTAGCATCTATACCGAAGTTGAAACAGGCTACAAACTTTTTAGCCGACGCTTCAGCTGATTTAGTGAGGCTGTCCGCTACATCATCCGCCGCCGTCTCCAATGCTACAAGAAGAGCCAAAAGGATTCCCTACAGAGGATTTTTCCAGCAGAGGCAGTCCTTTCGAAACCAGAAAAACAGACAAAAAAAACGGTCCAGAAAAGGAAGAATTATTCAGGAAATTTGCAGTCCTCAAGAGGGAGAGGAAAAGGATTCCTTCTTAATCCTGACAAACCGACAAAATCTACTCAATGACGCCAAAAGCCCGGTTGGTGCAAGGTTAAAGACCTTTGCTCCACATTGGGAAAGAATAGGCACCTCCCCCTGGATTAAAAATCCCATCCAAGAAGGATTCAGCATAGAGTTCGATACCTGGCCAGTAGATTACTATGTGATCAACAAACCACTGCCTCAGAGAAATCTCTGGAGGCGGAAATATCCATTCTTCTCCAGAAACAAGTATTAATTCGGGTTCCAGACCACCAACAAAAAATGGGATTCTATTCTCCAATATTTCTAATCAAGAAACCAGAGGTTTCTTTCAGACTTATTGCAAATCTAAGGAAGTTGAACAGAAATAAAATTCAAGATGGAGACCATCAGGTCGACAGTAAACCTCCTTCCTCAGAATTGTTTTATGGTAACTATGGATCTACAAGATGCCTATTATCATGTGCTAATCCTCAAGAATCACCAGAAATATCTGAGATTTGCTGTCCATATAGGAACCAGCCTGTGTCATTTTCAATTTCAGGCCATTCCCTTTGGGCTATCCTCTGCTCCGAGGATTTTCTCAAAGATAATATCCGAAGTAACAGGTTACCTCATAATACCCTATCTGGACGACTTACTGATTGCAACCAAAACAGAAAACTAGCTGCTGTTTAATCTAGACCAAGTAAAGGAAGTCTTCCTTTCTTTAGGATGGATTGTAAATCACAAAAAATCTGATTTCGTCCCAAGTCAATGAAAGATCTTCCTAGGAGTTCTACTGGATTCATGTCTCCAGATGTCCTTCCTCCCAGAAGAGAAGCAGTTGACCATATGTCAGAAGATCTCTCAATTCTGCAAGTTAAAAGCTTCCAACATCAGAAACATCAGGACGGTTCTAGGGTACCTAGCATCCTCAATACCCGCAGTCAGATGGGCACAGAGCCATACAAGGGTTCTACAGTGCTTTCTTCTAGACTCCTGGGATGATACTCAAACCTCCTTAGAAAGGAAGGTAGGCCTTCCATGGAGAGTATTACCGTCCCTAGCTGTAACGCACCAAGTTGATTAGTTAGGATCTCAACTGCAGAGTCAATGGACATCAACTATTTACCACACTGCCTAAGTGCTGGCTGTGTGTTTTGCAGCTGCTCAATTTGAACCCCAGGCGGCTCTCTCAGTCTTAGGCGGAGAGGTTGGGGTTACCAAAATCATGTACCGCAATACACATAAACAGATTAATTAATGGGGAGGAAGATCTCCTCTTAGTTGCAAAGGTCAGGAGGTATCTTTATAGCAATTCCTCAGGAATATATATAACTGCAATATCAGCTCTCACCACCGGGTGGCAACAACTCTTCAGATTAGTATGTAACTGCAATATCAACTCTCACCACTGTGTGGCAGCAATTCTTCAGATTAGTATGTAACTGCAATATCGACTCTCACCACTGTGTGGCATCAATTCTTCAGATTAGTTTGTAACTGCAATATCAACTCTCACCACTGTGTGGCAGCAATTCTTCAGATTAGTATGTAACTTCCACATAACCAGCGGAGCCTGTTAGCAGGCATGTACTTGCGATTTAGGAGTCCTCCAAGAGGAAGGCAGCAGTGTGGAAGTCCGTAGCAGATGGTGGTGAATCCTCCAAGAGGAAGGCAGCAGTGTGGAAGTCCGTAGCAGATGGTGGTGAGTCCTCCCTGAGCTGCAGGGTTCCAGACCCGCATCAACGATTCTGTCCTCTTGTGCAAATGGAGCTGACAGGGTGCGCACTCCATTAGTGGAACACCCTGTATAGCCCCTGACTCCTATTTATTGGCCAGAGCGTGAGTGGGCGGCGCCTTTAGACAGCCCAGCGGCAGGTGTGTTCCATCACAGTACCCCCCCCCCCCTAAGGGGACCCCTCCGGGGTACCCCAATAGGGGAGGGTCGGTCGGGGAACCTCCGGTGGAACAACTTTTGGAGCCTGGGAGCATGAACGTCTTGCACATCTTCCCAAGAGTCATCCTGGAAGCCATACCCCTTCCATCTAACGAGGTACTGGATCCTCCCCCGTCTTCTCCTGGAATCGAGGAGCTGTTCGACTTCAAATTCCTCTTCACCTTGGACGTCTATCGGGGGCGAGGGGCGAGGATCCCGTGATGGGAACGGGCTAGGTCTAAACGGCTTCAACAGTGACACATGGAATGTGGGATGTACCTGTAGTCGAGGGGGAAGGGTGAGTCTCACCGTGTTGGGGTTGATAACCCTTTCAATCGGAAAGGAACCCAAGAATTGTTTTCCCAATTTCTTGGAAGGTACCCCCAACCGAAGGTTTCTCGTCGACAGCCATACCGAGTCCCCGACCTGGTAGGAAGGATTTCCTCTTCTGCGGCGGTCGTAGTAGGTCTTTTGTCTTTCCTTTGCCCGTTGGAGGTTGTCTTTCAGCGTCTTGAGGGTAGTTTGCAGAGTAGTTAGATAATCGTCTGTGGCTGGAACATTTGTGGGAAGACTGGTTTGAGGAAAAGACCTGGGATGGAATCCATAATTAGCAAAAAATGGACTATGTAAAGTGGAGGAATTCATGGAATTGTTATAGGCGAATTCGGCGAGGGGAAGTAGGCCTTCCCAGTCATCTTGGAGAAATGAGCAGTGACATCTGAGGAACTGTTCCAGGCACTGATTCACCCTTTTTGTCTGCCCGTTCGTTTGGGGGTGATAGGCGCTAGACATCCTGTGGTCAATTTGGAGTCTGGAACAGAGCGCTCTCCAGAATTTGGATATAAATTGCGAACCCCTGTCTGATGTGACCTGGCAAGGAACTCCATGTAACTTTATGATATTGGACAGGAAGGCCTCGGCTGTTTCCCTGGATGAGGGTAACTTTTTGAGGGCCACGAAGTGTGCCATCTTAGTCAGCATATCTACTACCACCATGATGGTGTTGTTTCCTCTGGAAAGGGGGAGTTCTACGATGAAGTCCATCGAAACCCATTCCCAGGGTCTGTTGGCGATGGGAAGACTCATTAGTAGACCATATGGTCGATTCCTGTCACTTTTGCATGAGGCACAGGTCTCGCAGGTGGAAATGTATACCTCAATCTTTTTGGACATTTTTGGCCACCAGAAGTTCCTGCGTATCAAGTTTATGGTTTTGGCTATGCCAGGGTGCCCCGCGAGGGGTAAGTCATGGCAGAGTTTGATCACCTGGGTGGTGAGGGAGGGTGGTATGTACAGTTGGTTATCCTTGTAGAGGAAACCTTGTTGGTTCTGTAGAAGACCTGGGGGTGTGTTGGCATGGTCCATATTCAAAGCATCCTTAAGCTGGGTTTCCAACCCGACAGTGGCGAGGACGAGTTTCTTAGGTGGTATGATCCATGTGGGGGCTGTGTCCGCAGCGCAAAATTCAGCTAGGCGTGATAGGGCGTCGGCCTTCCCATTTTTTGAGCCTGGTCGGTATGTAATTTGAAAATTGAATCTGTCAAAAAAGAAACTCCACCGTACTTGACGGCTTGACAGTGTTTTACTGGTTTTCAGATACTGTAAGTTACGGTGATCCGTGTATATTGTGATGGGGTGTGTTGAACCTTCAAGTAAATGCCTCCAGTTTTCCAGAGAACATTTTATGGCGAGAAGTTCCTTTTCCCCTATGGGGTAGTTAAGTTCGGCGTTATTTAGCGTCCGGGAGTAGAACCCGATATGATGTAACGGGGATGAGAAGGAGCTTCGCTGGGACAGGACCGCTCCTATGGCTGCCTGGGAAGCGTCTACTTCCAGCACGTAATGATGGTTCGGATTCGGAAGGGTCAGTATCGGTGCCGTAGTAAATCTGTTCTTTAGTAAATCAAACGCTGATTGTGCCTCGATGGACCAAACAAATTTAGTGTTGACACTAGTTAACCGGGTTAGCGGTTTAGTGGTAGCGGAGAAATCCTTGATAAATTTCCTATAGAAGTTTGAGAACCCCAGGAATCGCTGAAGGGCTTTCCTGGAGGTCGGGATCGGCCAGTTTTGAATGCAAGTGATCTTTGAGTGATCCATCTGGATACCCTGAGGAGAGATTATGTATCCGAGGAACGGAAGGGAAGTAGTCTCAAATATACATTTTTCCGGTTTGACGTATAAGCGATGAGCGCTTAATCGTGCAAGTACCCAACGGACATGTCTCCGGTGGTCGTATAAGGTGTCGGAGTACACTAGTATATCATCTAGATAGATGATTACGCATACGTCCAGTAGGTCCCTAAAAATGTAATTTATAAAGTTTTGGAATGTGGCAGGAGCGTTGCACAATCCGAAGGGCATCACAGTATACTCGAAGAGTCCGTACCGGGTGCGGAAAGCTGTCTTCCATTCGTCGCCCTTCCTGATCCTAATCAAGTTGTATGCACCTCTTAGGTCCAACTTGGTGTAGATTGTGGATGTTTGAAGTCTTTCTATGAGTTCGGATATTAGCGGCAGGGGGTACCGATTTTTGATTGTTACTTTGTTCAACGCTCTGTAATCGATGATGGGCCTTAGGCTTGAATCTTTGTTTCTTACGAAGAACATCCCTGCGGCTGCCGGGGAGGTTGAAGGCCGAATGAAACCCTTCCGTAAGTTTTCTTCCAGGTACTGTTTAAGGTGAACAAGTTCTGGTTGTGCCAAGGGGTAGATTCTTCCTGTGGGTATCTCACTGCCCGGCAACAAGTCAATGGGGCAATCGTACGATCTATGGGGCGGAAGGGATTCCGCCTTCTTTGCACAAAATACCTCCGCAAACTCTGCGTATTGGGTGGGGACCTGATTCACTCCCACATGCATGAGGGTCTTGAGAGGGAAGCAGGTCTCCACGCAGTAGGGCGAGGTAAACCCAACTCTCCCCTGTTCCCACAGGATGGCCGGCTGATGTAACCGCAGCCATGGCAACCCTAAAATCACGGGGAACAAAGGAGAGTGTATGATATCAAAGGATAAGAATTCTGTGTGGTTATTTTCGCATGTCACCAGGAGGGGTTGAGTCTGACTGTGGACAAGTCTAGAAGTGGTACCGTCAATGAAACTCACGGATATCGGAACGTTTTTTCTCGTGTGGGGAATTTTATTTTGCTCAGATGCATATCGATAAAATTCCCACAAGCTCCCGTGTCCACCATGGCTTCAACGATAATTCGGTTTTGGTCCCACTGTAAGGTGAGAGACGTGTAGATGTAAGCACCTGTGCTATTATTCCTATTGCCTAAGGTACAAGACGTCAACCTCTTACCTTCGTGTTTCTTTCGTATGAGGGGACATCCATCAACTGTATGGTCGGCAGACGCACAGTATAAACAGAGGTTGAGGTTACGTCTCCTGGCTTTCTCCCTCTCAGTCAGAGGACCCCGAATCGCCCCGATCTCCATCATCTCTGCTGCAGGACCCGGACTGGACTGTCTCGGGGTGGGTATGAACCCTGAGAGTCTCTCGGCCCTGCGTTCCCTCAAACGTCTGTCAATGGTGGTAGCCTTACGCATCAAGGCGTCAAGAGTATGTGGTAACTCTCCTCGGGCTAATTCGTCCTTCAGGGCCTCAGAGAGACCGAGACGAAACTGATTCCTAAGAGTGAGATCATTCCATTCAGTCTCTCGGGCCCAACGAGTGTATTCCACAATGAAGTCTTCTACGGGTCGTCTTCCTTGCTTTAGACTGCGGATGGCGGTCTCTGCGGTCAGCTGTTTGCTATGGTCCTCGTAGAGGAGGGCCATTGTTTCAAGGAACAGGGGAAAGGAATCCAGGACTGGGTCTTCTTTTTCTAAATATGTATTGGCCCATGCTCTGGGCTCCCCCCTGAGGTACGAGATCATTGTAAGTACTTTTGTTCTGTCTGTTGGATAGGTCCGGGGCTGTAATTCAAACATTAGTTTGCACGCATTTAGGAAATCACGGAACTGCTTCCGGTCTCCCGAGAATATTTCAGGTGGGCTGACCTTGGGTTCTGGTCCATCTCGGGGGTGACCCGTGCCGTGAGTGATGAGTTCCTGTAGGGTCTGATTTTCCAACTGGAGGGTTTGTACGGTCTCATTGAGGGTCCCCACTCTCTCTGTGAGGGCGACCAGGTGTCCAGCGAGCTCTGCTGGATCCATTACGGTTCCACTAATATGTAACGCACCAAGTTGATTAGTTAGGATCTCAACTGCAGAGTCAATGGACATCAACTATTTACCACACTGCCTAAGTGCTGGCTGTGTGTTTTGCGGCTGCTCAATTTGAACCCCAGGCGGCTCTCTCAGTCTTAGGCGGAGAGGTTGGGGTTACCAAAATCATGTACCGCAATACACATAAACAGATTAATTAATGGGGAGGAAGATCTCCTCTTAGTTGCAAAGGTCAGGAGGTATCTTTATAGCAATTCCTCAGGAATATATATAACTGCAATATCAGCTCTCACCACCGGGTGGCAACAACTCTTCAGATTAGTATGTAACTGCAATATCAACTCTCAACACTGTGTGGCAGCAATTCTTCAGATTAGTATGTAACTTCCACATAACCAGCGGAGCCTGTTAGCAGGCATGTACTTGCGATTTAGGAGTCCTCCAAGAGGAAGGCAGCAGTGTGGAAGTCCGTAGCAGATGGTGGTGAATCCTCCAAGAGGAAGGCAGCAGTGTGGAAGTCCGTAGCAGATGGTGGTGAGTCCTCCCTGAGCTGCAGGGTTCCAGACCCGCATCAACGATTCTGTCCTCTTGTGCAAATGGAGCTGACAGGGTGCGCACTCCATTAGTGGAACACCCTGTACAGCCCCTGACTCCTATTTATTGGCCAGAGCGTGAGTGGGCGGCGCCTTTAGACAGCCCAGCGGCAGGTGTGTTCCATCACACTAGCCTGGTGGAGAATAAGAAAAAATTTGCAGACTGGTGGAGTTAGGAAAATCTGTTAGTAGTCACTACAGATGCCAGCAGCAGAGGCTGTGGTGGTCATGCGGCAGACCTGATGGTTCAGGGAGTTTGAGCAGGCAGAAGATAAGAAAAAGAGATTGGGCCTTGAATCCCAAAGTATTTCAATTGATTACACCAAAGTGGGGCGTTTCGATCCTGGACTTATTTGCAAATCGAAGCAACAGGAAGGTACAAAAATTCTGTTCTCTGTCCCCACAGGACCAGCCAGAGTTTGTAGATGTCCTATCTCACCCTTGGCCAAAGGGGCTGCTATATGCGCCCCCCTCCCCTTCAGATTAATTCAGAGGACCCTAATGAAGATAGTGGAAGAACTGGCTCAGGTAATCATGATCGCTCCTTATTGGCCATGAAGAGCCTGGTTTTCCCCGCTTCTCAGCCTGCCGGGAGGGGAATACTGTACTGCCAGATTTTTTCCAGGGTCCGATCCATCACCCCAGAGTCTCTCAACTCGGATTGATGGCTTGCAGATTGAACACTTAGCTTTAAGGGGGAAGGGCCTCTTGGATCCAGTAATCTCTACTATTCTAAAGGGTAGGAAAGCCGTGACATCAAAGATTTATCTTAGGACCTGGAAACCCTTCCTTGCCTTTACAAAGAACAGGAACTGTCAGGAATCCCCACAAAATCTGCCCATTATTTTGGATTTCCTACAGTCAGGGTTGAACAAGGGTCTCAAACCCTCTAGCATCATAGTGCAGATATCGACCTTGAGTATTTTTCTGGATGCAAAATTGGCAGAACAACCTTTAGTCAAGCAATTTTTTAAAGGGGCTGTCAGAATCTCACCAACTGTACGCGCTACCATTCCAACATCGGACTTGAATTTAGTTCTTACAGTCTTAATGGAGTCACCATTCGAACCCATTGATAGCATCTCCATACAACTTTTATTACTCAAGACCGCCTTTCTTCTAGCCATAACAACTGCTAGAAGAGTGGGTGAAATCCAGGCATTCTCTTGTCGTCCACCGTATCTAAAAATTTTAGATGATCGCATAATTCTTAAGCATTGCCCAGCGTTCCTTCTATAAGAAGTTTAAAAATTCCATTGTAATCTGGAAGTTGTTCTGCCGTCCTTCTGTGATTCTCCGACCACGGACCAAGAGAGGAAGTTCCACAATCTGGATGTAAGACGGTGCCTGCTATGTTATCTGGAGAGAACAAATCAGTTCAGACAGTCAGACGACCCCATTATCCAGTTCCAGTGTCCAAATAAGAGTCTCGTAGCCAGGAAGCCTATGTTCGCTCGGTGGATAAGAGACGCTATATCTCTTTGTTATACCAACAGGAATCTTGTTCCCCCCAACAGGACTCAAGGTCCACTCGACTCGGGCAACGTCAGCCTCCTTGATATTTTAGCCTTGATCCCGATTCTTAAACACGCATCAAATTTTCTAGCAGGCGCTTCTGTGGATGTCGTGAAACAAATAAAACTTTGGTGAAGCCTGGAAAAACATTCATGCATCTCCTTGGGTGTTATCAGTGATCAGATTAGAATCAGGTCTCCAGTTAGAATTCTTAAAAATCCCTCCCAGGAGATATTGGGTAAACAGAAGATTGAAAGGAGAGGATCAGAGAGTAATCGATCTCCAGATCTCTCTACTCATCCAGAAAGGAACTATAGTTACAGTCCCGTTTCAGGAAAGAACAGAGGGATTCTATTTCCCAATATTTTTGGTGACAAAAACAAATGGTACCTTCAGGGCAATTATCAATCTAAAGACCCTCAACAAGTACATTGTATACAAAAGGTTTAAGATGGAAACTGTGAGGTCCACAATAAATTTAACAAAGAACTGTTTATGGCAACAATAGATTTAACCGACGCATACTATCATATATCCCCATCCACAAAAAATACCAGAAGTATTTAAGAATAGCAGTATGGTTTCAGGATTCCTTTCAGCATTTTCAGTTCCAGGTTCTACCATTTGGCCTGAGTTTAGCTCCAAGAGTCTTCACAAAAGTAATGGCAGAGATTTCGGGATTTCTTCAACAATAACAAATACTGTTACTACCATACTTGGACGACCTCCTAAAAGCAGCCCCAACAGAAGAAGCTCTATACGTTCATCTGCAGCTTGTAATAGACTCCTTATCAAACCTGGGCTGAATACTCAATGTTCAAAAATCAAACTTAATTCCTGCCCAGGAAAGCGTGTTTTTTGGAATTTTCCTAAATTCCCGCCTCATGTCGTCCTTCCTTCCAATGGAGAAGCAGGTCTCCCTGAATCGAGTGTGAAGGAATTTTGTGGGACAGAAAGGGTATCTTTCAGACACATCATGACCATCCTAGGCCTTATGACCAACTCTATTCCAGCAGTCAAGTGGGCTCAAGCTCATACAAGAATGTTACAAGCGTTCCTATTGAGAACATGGGACAGAAGACAATGATCCTTAAACAAAAAGGCGAGAGTCCCGTCTGTGTTAAAGCTATCTCTGAAGTGGTGGTGCAATCTCAGGAATCTGTCTAAAGGTGTTGTCACGGCCTCGCCGGTTGCCAGTGGCAACGTGTGGTGGTCTGCATGTGTGTGCTTTTTCTCCCCTTCTCCTGGTTCCTCCTCTGTCTGGTGCTGGAGGGGTTAACTACCTTGCTGGGTGTGGTCACTAGGTGCTTCTTATACCTGTGGCTTTAGGCCAGGAGTCAGTTGTACTCAAGCCTCTGTGTGTTTTTATGGGTTCCAGTTTGCCTTTGTGTGGTCTTCTGTTGTGCCGTCCAGCAGCTGCGGCAAGTAAAATACCATGCCTTCCTTGGTTCTTGGTTCAGTGGTTATCCCCGCCACTGGATACTTACCTGCCGTTCCACTTGGCTTCCTTTCCTTGCTGTTAGGCCTGCAGAGACTCCTGCTCTTCCGTGTCTTGGAAGAACAGGTCGTCTCTCCCCTGCTCCTATGTGAGGGATTATCAGGGCGACTCAGGGTCCTAGGTATCCTGGGTATGAGGAGTCCTACCATCCAGGTCTGCTCATAGGGTGAGGAGTTAGGGCTGTTTCACACGAGTGGATACCGTGCGTGGCATCCGCTCCGTGAAAGAGTGCCAAGACCCGATGCAGACTGCAGATTTCGTAGTAAAGAGGTCACAGAGAGGCACGGAGCATTATCAATCATGTTAATGCTCCGTGCCTCTGCAGTCTGCATCGGGTCTTGGCACTCTTTCATGGAGCGGATGCCACGCACGGCATCCGCTCGTGTGAAACAGCCCTTAGTGCGAGGATTAGGGAGGCTTTTGGAGGTGACCTGATCCTGGCCTATCTGCGTCCCCGCTAACCTAATATCGTAAGGTGGGGAATGGTGTCAGGCGCAGCAGATTATAATTACAACAGACGCCAGCAGATTGGGCTGGGGAGCGCATCTGAAAGATTCGGTAGCCCTTCAAACATGCGGGAGCTCTGTGCAGTTTTGGCTGGCCCTAAAGGCCTTGTCCCAGAAAATTTAAGCAAGACGTAACAATCTTGTCAAACAACACAACGGTCTCATATATCAACAAACGGGGGGACAAGAAGTCGTTCTCTGGTGACAATGTCGCAAAAGATATTCTTGTGGGCCGAACAAAACCTGAAATCTCTAACCGCAATTCACATAAATGGGAAAGAAAATCTACTGGCAGATTTTCTGAGCCGAGAGAGATTAAAAGGAGAATGGAGCCTGAATCAGTCAATCTTCAACACCATCTGTGTAAAATGGGGAGTCCCAGTGGTGGATCTTTTGCTTCCAGAAAGAACAAGAAGGTAAAGGATTTCTTCTCTCTCTCATTACGAGATCATCCACGTCAGGTAGACGCTCTAGCAAGACCATGGCCTCGAGGCCTATTGTATGCCTTCCTCCCCCCCCCTCTCTAATTCCCAGGGTGCTCATAAAGGCTATAGAGGAACAGGCCACGATTATTTTGATGCCACCCTTTTGACGGAAAAGAGCTTGGTTCCCCATCCTCAGGAACCTAGCAGGAGAGAATTTCTGGACCCTACCTTCCCGACCAGATCTTCTGTCCCAAGGTCCAGTATTTCACCTAACTGTGCCTCATCCTTGCTTAACGGCCTGGATGTTGAACAGGCCATCTTGAAGGAAAAAGGTCTGTCTGACGCTGTAATCACTACCCCGATGCACAGCAGGAAGCCAGTAACCTCAAAGATCTATCTAAGATCCTGGAAAACCTTTCTTACAGTAAAAGACATCTGGGATTCATCCATGCCTCCTGATGTCAACCCGGTGTCTTACAGTACCTGGAATCCATGAAGTCCTTCAGGAAGTCGGAACAGTTATTAATTCAATACTGGGGAGGAAACCAAGGAAAGTTCGCTAGCAAGACTTCCATTGCACGCTTGATCAAATCTTGCATCATCATGTGCTATAAGTTAAAGGATATTCCTCCTCCAGTGGTCTTGACAGCTCATTTCACTTGGGTGGTGTCCACCTCCTGGACGGAGGGGGCTTTCGGCTTCAGGCCTCTTTCACACGACCGTTTCTTTTCTTCTGTTTACAGGCCGTTTTTTGCGTTCCGTATACGGAACCATTCATTTCAATGGTTCTGCAAAAAAAAACGGAATGTACTCCGTTTCCGTTTTTCCATTCTGTTGAAAGATAGAACATGTCCTATTATTGCCCACAAATCGCGTTCCATGGCTCCATTCAAGTCAATGGGTCTGAAAAAAAAAAACGGAAAACATACGAAAATGCATCCGTATGTCTTCCGTAACCGTTCCATTTTTGCGGAACCATCTATTGAAAATGTTATGCCCAGCCCAATTTTTTTCTATGTAATTACTGTATACTGTATATGCCATACGGAAAAACAGAACTACAACGGAAACAAAAAAACAGAGCAACGGATCTGTGAAAAACGGCCCGCAAAATACAGAAAAAGCCATATGGTCATGTGAAAGAGGCCTCATTGGAAGAAATTTGTCGTGCAGCTACCTGGTCCCTCGACCTTTTTCAGACACTACAGACTTGATGTATTTTCTAACAGAGATTTCTGTTGAGTTTGATGTTTTGACTATATATATATCCAGTTGTTTCTTTTGGTTTGGTCAATCATTTCTGACATTGATATAGTAAATATCTTAATAAATTTTGTTCTGACATCTATATTTGAGTTCTAGGTTATTAACTGGAGAAGGTAATAATGATGAGGCTTTTAGGCGCTCTAAATTACTAAAAGGTCATAAACTTATTTAAGCCCACATTCCTATCAGTAAGATGAAAACTGAGCTATAATGAGCGTTTATAAGGTCAGAGATAAGGATAATTCAGATCCTGTTACTAGAGAAACTCAAGGCTGCACAAAGACAGTGGTTCAACATTTTTAATGAAAACAAATTGAAAAAATGATTAACTCAAAATGACTACAATGCAAAAATATAAAATTTCCCACAAAGGTGTACATGGCCTTTAATAATAAATATATAGTAGAGGATATACAACTTCAACCTCACTTCAACTCCAACCCGGTCATTGACTGTAGCTCGCTGTAGTTCTGTACCTCTGCTCACTAAGCTGTATGTATCCTGCTGGTATCTCACCGCAGCTCGTGACCTGTTGTCCTGTTCAAGGATGAAGACCTCTTCAACTGTGGCTCACTGCAGTGACGTACAACCCTCCTGCCCAAGTGTCTCACCAGACCCCTTCCAATGCAGGGTAAAACTTCCTTGGGTAACCGCATGTATATCTCCCCACTAAAAAAGGCCGTAACAGGCTGCCTCCATCAGCAAACAACAGCTGTAGGAAGCGCGGAACAGAGAGTATGTTCGTCCTCTCACAGATCCTCCTCCCCATCAGCGCACACCTTTTTCAATCAGCTGGAAACATTTATTGCAGTTTCTGATTGATATTGTAAAGAAGTCTATAAACCTGAGATTGGGTGACTATCAAATTTTATTTCATTTTCGTGGCAAATCAGCAAAAAAACAAAACAAATTCTGGCTTTTTTTTTTTTTTTTACTAGAAGTGAAGAAGCTGAGACGAGTCTGATCTACAGACAGATCTACAGGAGGCCATGTATTCAGTCACTGTGTGCTTGTGTCTCCACAGATGGATCCAGGAGGAGAAATCCACCAGAGAGATGTCCCCGTCCTCTGTATTCCCAGGACTGTCCAGAGGAGAAGGTCCCAGAGAATCCTCAGGTAGATGGAGCTGAGCCCTATACACATCTATATAGGGGGGTCCTGCAGTCATAGAGGGGTCATAGATTGTTGGGGTCTCTTATGTGGATCTGTTAGATTTCCCACCTGTCTGCTGTATTGTACTGAATTGTTACAGATGACAAATCGGGGGGAAGATCTGACTGATATTAAAGTGGAGGATAAAGACGAGAAGATGATGTTCGATTCCCCGTGTGGGAGTGAGGAGGAGGAGGACATTCCAGGAGATGTCACCACAGGTATGGAATCGTGAATGGAGAAGGTGACCTCAGATTCTGTCCTTGGTGCCCTCAGGGCAGGAGGAGAATCTGATGATTTGTAGATGTCCCCATCCCATCATGAAGTGTTCCCCTTATCCAGATGACAGTGATCTCTGATCAGATTCTTCTCTGATCCCGGCTGTTCCTGCAGGACATGACGGTCAGTCACATCCACACACCCACTGGGGATTATAAGGGCACAGCTTTTGTATCTGTGCTACTATACAGACGTGGACAAAATTGTTGGTACCCTTTGGTCAATGAAAGAAAAAGTCACAATGGTCACAGAAATAACTTTAATCTGACAAAAGTAATAATAAATTAAAATTCTATAAATGTTAACCAATGAAAGTCAGACATTGTTTTTCAACCATGCTTCAACAGAATTATGTAAAAAAATAAACTCATGAAACAGGCATGGACAAAAATGATGGTACCCCTAGAAAACACAGAACATAATGTGACCAAAGGGACATGTTAATTCAAGGTGTGTCCACTAATTAGCATCACAGGTGTCTACAACCTTGTAATCAGCCATTGGGCCTATATATATGGCTCCAGGTAATCACTGTGTTGTTTGGTGATATGGTGTGTACCACACTCGACATGGACCAGAGGAAGCAAAGGAAAGAGCTGTCTCAAGAGATCAGAAAGAAAATTATAGACAAGCATGTTAAAGGTAAAGGCTATAAGACCATCTCCAAGCAACTAGATGTTCCTGTGAGTACAGTTGCACATATTATTCATAAGTTTAAGATCCATGGGACTGTAGCCAACCTCCCTGGACGTGGCCGCAGGAGGAAAATTGATGACAAATCTAAGAGACGGATAATCCGAATGGTAACAAAAGAGCCTAGAAAGACTTCTAAAGAGATTCAAGGTGAACTTCATGCTCAAGGAACATCAGTGTCAGATCGCACCATCCGTCGTTGTTTGAGCCAAAGTGGACTACATGGGAGACGACCAAGGAGGACACCATTGTTGAAAACGAATCATAAAAAAGCAAGACTGGAATATGCCAAACTACATGTTGACAAGCCACAAAGCTTCTGGGAGAATGTCCTGTGGACAGATGAGACAAAAATCGAAGTTTTTGCCAAGGCACATCAGCTGTATGTTCACAGACGAAAAAATGAAGCATATCAAGAAAAGAACACTGTCCCTACTGTGAAACATGGAGGAGGCTCTGTTATGTTCTGGGGCTGCTTTGCTGCGTCTGGCACAGGGTGTCTTGAATCTGTGCAGGGTACAATGAAATCTCAAGACTATCAAGGAATTCTAGAGAGAAATGTACTAGCCAGTGTCAGAAAGCTTGGTCTCAGTCGCAGGTCATGGGTCTTGCAACAGGACAATGACCCAAAACACACCGCTAAAAACACCCAAGAATGGCTAAGAGGAAAAAATTGGACTATTCTAAAGTGGCCTTCTATGAGCCCTGACCTCAATCCTATTGAGCATCTTTGGAAGGAGCTGAAACATGCAGTCTGGAAAAGGCACCCTTCAAACCGGACACAACTGGAGCAGTTTGCTCATGAGGAGTGGGCCAAAATACCTGCTGAGAGGTGCAGATGTCTCATTGACAGTTACAGGAAGCGTTTGATTGCAGTGATTGCCTCAAAAGGTTGCGCAACAAAATATTAAGTTAGGGGTACCATCATTTTTGTCCATGCCTGTTTCATGAGTTTATTTTTTTACATAATTCTGTTGAAGCATGGTTGAAAAACAATGTCTGACTTTCATTGGTTAACATTTATAGAATTTTAATTTATTATTACTTTTGTCAGATTAAAGTTATTTCTGTGACCATTGTGACTTTTTCTTTCATTGACCAAAGGGTACCAACAATTTTGTCCACGTCTGTATGTACGCCATTGTGCAGTAATTACATGCCGCCAGTGACCTATATGTACCTCATTGTGCAGGAAAGGGTTAAGAACATGTAAGGATAATTTGCTATGTACACTTTTGGGGGCAATTTTTTTTTTCTTGATTGCATTTTATTAATTTTGAATAATAAATATTTTTTTCAATTGGCCTTTATTAAAAATATTGAGCCATTCTATCACAAAGGGTTAACTGTGTAGTTGTGTGCATCATACTTTCACTTTGTGCCGGTCATCTAATAACCCTTACCTCTAAATTACTCTTTTTTTATTAATCAGTTATATCTCCCCTCTAATAATGGCCGTAACAGGCTGCCTCCATCAGCAAACAGTTGTAGGAATCGCGGAACAGAGAGTATGTTCGTCCGCTCACATAGATCCTCCTCCCCATCAGCGCACACCTTTTTCATTCAGCTGGAAACATTTTATTACAGATTCTGATTTTATATCCGAAAGATCCGAGATTTGATGACTATCGCGTTTTATTTCATTTTTGTGACAAATCGGCAAAAACACCAAATTTTATTTCATTTTTTACGGTGAATGATGTGAGAACTGTGTAGTGCGGGTCATTACAGACACGGCAATAATAAATATGTGGAGGAGATTTTGTTTTAGCAATTTTTTTCCACTGAAAAGCTCTTTTTTTTTAACCCACCGAAAGAGAAGACGTCATCGGCGCAGGCGCACTGAGGGAGTGCTGAGGAGGCGAGCCTCCTCATCTCAGAGCGCCTGCGCCGAATGAACAGAGGCGCGCGATTTTTGAAATGCTGACAGGGCCGGCCGGAGGAGGAGATCGCGGCTGGCCCTGTCAATCAACACGACGAGGGGGCGGTTTTTTGCGGCGGCTACCAGCAAGTAGACGCCCTACTTGCTGGTAGAGACCTGATTTACATATTATAAAAGTTCGTTTTTATAAGAAACTGCTGAAGGAAAGTAAGTAACACCATTATATTTTCATATATCGCAGTATAAGGAATTTAACTAGCCCCAAAAAAAAAAATATGACTTTAGTGGGGTGACAGAAGCCCTTTAAGGACTTTGCAAATCTGACCAGTGTCACTTTAAGTGCAGATAACTTTAAAACGCTTTGACTTATCCAGGCCATTCTGAGATAGTTTTTTCGTCACATATTGTACTTCATGACACTGGTAAAATGAAGTCAAGAAAATTAATTTTTATTTATAAAAAAAATACCAAATTTACCCAAAATTTTTTGAAAATTGAAAATTTCCAAGTTTCAATTTCTCTACTTCTATAATACATAGTAATACCTCCAAAAATAGTTATTAATTTACATTCCCCATATGTCTACTTCATGTTTGGATCATTTTGGGAATGATATTTTATTTTTTGGGGATGTTACAAGGCTTAGAAGTTTAGAAGCAAATCTTGAAATTTTTCAGAAATTTTCAAAAACCCAATTTTTAGGGACAAGTTCAGGTCTGAAATCACTTTGCGGGACTTACATAATAGAAACCACCCCAAAATGACCCTATTCTATAAACTACAACCCTTAAGGTATTCAAAACTAATTTTACAAACTTTGTTAACCCTTTAGATGTTCCACAAGAATCAATGGAAAATAGAGATACAATTTCAAAATTTCAAATTTCCATTTTAATAATTTTTTTCCAGTTACAAAGCAAGGGTTAACAGCTAAATCAAACTCAATATTTATGGCCCTGATTCTGTAGTTTACAGAAACACCCCATATGTGGTCGTAAACCGCTGTACGGGCACACGGCAGGGCGCAGAAGGAAAGGCATGCCATACGGTTTTTGGAAGGCAGGTTTTGCTGGACTGTTTTTTTTTTACACCATGTCCCATTTGAAGCCCCCCTGATGCACCCCTAGAGTAGAAACTCCATAAAAGTGACCCCATCTAAGAAACAACGGGATAGGGTGGCAGTATTGTTGGTACTAGTTTAGGGTACACCGTTTTTATTTTTTGTTATTTACAACATTCGTCTGACAGGTTAGATCATGTGGTATTTTTATAGACCAGGTTGTCTCGGACGCGGCGATACCTAATATGTATACTTTTTTTTTTTTTTTTATGTAAGTTTTACACAATGATTTCATTTTTGAAGCAAAAAAGAATCATGTTTTAGTGTTTCCATAGTCTGACAGTCATAATTTTTTCAGTTTTTGGGCGATTACCTTGGGTAGGGTATGATTTTTGCGGGATGAGATGACTGTTTTTTTGGCACTATTTTGAGGTGCGTGTGACTTTTTGATCGCTTGCTATTACACTTTTTGTGATGTAAGGTGACAATTTTTTATTTAGAACAGTTTTTATTTATTATTTTTTACGGTGTTCATCTGAGGGGTTAGGTCATGTGATATTTTTATAGAGCTGGTCGATACGGACGCGGCGATACCTAATATGTATACTTTTTATTTATTTATGTAAGTTTTACACAATAACAGCTTTTTTAAAACAAAAAAAATAGTTTTAGTGTCTCCATATTCTGAGCCATAGTTTTTTTATGTTTTGGGCGATTGTCTCAGGTAGGGGCTCATTTTTTGTGGGATGAAGTGACTGTTAGATTGGTACTATTTTGGTGGGCAAACGCCTTTTTGATCGCTTGCTGTTGTACTTTTTGTGATGTAAGGTGACAAAACAAAAATGGTTTATTTAGCACAGGTTTTTTTTTCTTAGTTTTTTACGGTGTTCATCTGAGGGGTTAGGTCATGTGATATGTTTATAGAGCCGGTCGATACGGACACGGCGATACCTAATATGTATCCTTTTTTCCCCCCTATTTTTTACAATTTTTTTTTTTTTACTTTATTTGGGGAAAATGACGTTTTTATTTTTACTTTAAACTTTAAATTTTTTGGGGGGGAAACTTTATTTTTTCAACTTTTCTTTTACTTTATTTTTTGTCCCATTTTGGGACTTCAACTTTTGGGGGTCTAATCCCTTTTACAATGCATTCCAATACTTCTGTATTGGAATGCATTGGCTGTATGAGTAATACACCGTGTATTACTCGTACAGCTTCCGGCCTGTGAGATCCAGGGGGCTGGATCTCACAGGCTCGTCACCGGAAGGCAGCGCTGATGCCTAAGGAAGGCATCGCGCTGCCTTCCATGCCATCTGGTCCCCCCTAGCCGCATGGGGACCCGATGGCACCGCCGATCGCCGCCGCAAACCTCAGGTAAAGCCGCAAACCGCAGGTCTGAATTGCGATCGCCGATGCAGGGGGGGTCACATGACACCCCCGGCGTTGTGACAGGATGCCCGCTGAATGATTTCAGCGGACATCCTGTTCCGATTAACCCCCGCCGTGCCGCAATGTAGTTTTAAAGTTAGGACGTACCGGTACGTCATGGGTCCTTAACTCGGCAAACATGGCGTACCGGTACGACCTAAGTCATTAAGGGGTTATTAGAAAAAATAATTATATTTTTTTAAATTGGAGATTTTGTTATTTGCTAACTTTTTTTAAACCATTTACTAGACACACAAGAGGACTTTCAGACGATCTTTTGATTCTTTCTACAATACTGTATATTGCATAGTTTATGCAGTGTGATGTATTATACTGTTATACTGCCAGTCACCGCATGCTGCGCCAGAGAGACGCAGCCTGCTAGGTGTACACTGCAGGCATGTCCGGGGCATCCATTAGGCTCCAGGCTGCCATGCTAATAGATCAGCATACCGCAATCTCAGGGTGTTGCTGAGAGACAGAGGAAGCTCCCTGCCTCTAAACCACTTTGCTGTGCTTGTTATTGACTGCAGCATCTAAGGGGTTAAGTGGCCCAGATCACTGCTTCTGCTGGTTCGGGCCATTAGAGCAGTAGTCCCCACTCTCGGCTGTCAAACCAGTGCAATGCATAGACTAGGCCGCCATAAGAAGCTTAGTATAAGGCCCCTTAGAGACCACTGTAAAGCGGTGTATTGGTGGTCACTAAGGTGTTAAAGCGATCCCCAGCTGATGTTAACAGATTGCAGGGGTGGTTGCCAGACATGGTCGGGCTTTACAGATTTTTGAATTTTTTATCAAGTTTTGGTTTTCTGTGTGTAGTAAAAATCATGACTGGATGTAAGTCTGAATCCTGAGGAAGTTCTAGAACGCTTTATGAGGCTTGAATCGCATGTGCAGTTTTTTTATTTTTTGTCAAAGCCAGGAATGGATTCAGAACAAATTAATTTTACCTCTTCCTGCTAGAACCACATCCAGCCTAATAGGAATGTTATATGTTTGTCTTTTCTATAGTTTTGGAAAAAATAGAAAAATGCTATTTTTTTAAATCTTAACAGAAAATCCCAATAAGAATTCTGATGAAAACTTCATGTTATCACTAATTGATAAAGCAGAAAATGAAGATATAATTCAGCGCTCTTCTGGAGGAAACCTAATTACCCTTAATGGACTTCTAGGACATTACAGTACAGATCTGTCATACAATCCCTTGACTCATGAAAAACCTTCTCCTGTCCAATCACAGATTGTTACCACAAGTACAGGTCAGAAAGAGGTTGAAAGTTTTCAGCGTTGTAAAGAATTCACAAAAACAATCCTTCTTTCTACACGCAGAGGAATTCCCAGAGGAGGAGAGCAGAAATCATTCCCCTGTTTAGAATGTGGAAAGTGCTTCAAATATAAATCCCATCTTGTTAGACATGAGAGACTTCACACAGGAGAGAAGCCGTATTCATGTTCAGAATGTGGGAAGGGCTTTAAAATGAAATCATATCTTGCTATACATGAGAGACTTCACACAGGAGAGAAGCCATATGCATGTTCAGAATGTGAGAAATGTTTTACAGAAAAATCAACTCTCGTTATACATGAGAGGTTTCACACAGGGGAGAGGCCATATTCCTGTCCAGAATGTGGAAAGTGCTTTATAAATAAATCAAATCTTGTTAGACATGAGAGAACTCACACAGGAGAGAAGCCATATTCATGTTCAGAATGTGGGAGACGGTTTACAGAGAAGTCAACTCTTGTTGTACATGAGAGAATTCACACGGGAGAGAGGCCATATGTGTGTTCACAATGTGGGAGACGTTTTACACAAAGATCAGATCTTGTTAAACATGAGAGATGTCACTGAGAAGAGAAGCTGTATTCTTATCCAGAAGGTGAGAAATGTTTTACACAAATCAGATAATGTTACACATGGGTGAATCCATACAGACGGGAAGTTGTATTGATGTTCAGAATGTGGGAAATGTTTTACAAAGAAATCACATCTTGTTACACAGAAGAGAAGCTGTATTCACGTTCAGAATGTAGAAAGTGCTTTTCAAATAAATCAAATCATTATACATTTAGGGGTCATTATTTCAGAAGACTTAAAGGTAGGCAGACAATGTCATAGAGCAGAAGGAGATGCTAGCAGAACGCTTGGGTGTATAGGGAGAGGCATTACCAGTAGAAAGAGGGAGGTGCTCATGCTGCTCTACAGAGCACTAGTGAGACCTCATCTGGAGTATTGTGCTCAGTACTGGAGACCATATCTCCAGAAGGATATTGATACTTTGGAGAGAGTTCAGAGAAGAGCTACTAAACTGGTACATGGATTGCAGGATAAAACTTACCAGGAAAGATTAAAGGACCTTAACATGTATAGCTTGGAAGAAAGACGAGACAGAGGGGATATGATAGAAACTGCTAAATACATAAAGGGAATCAACAAGGTAAAAGAGGAGAGAATATTTAAAAGAAGAAGAACTGCTACAAGAGGACACAGTTTTAAATTAGAGGGGCAAAGGTTTAATAGTAATGTCAGGAAGTATTACTTTACTGAGAGAGTAGTGGATGCATGGAATAGCCTTCCTGCAGAAGTGGTAGCTGCAAATACAGTGGAGGAGGTTAAGCATGCATGGGATAGGCATAAGGCCATCCTTCATATAAGATAGGGCCAGGGGCTATCCATAGTACTTAGTATATTGGGCAGACTAGATGGGCCAAATGGTTCTTATCTGCCGACACATTCTATGTTTCTATGAGAGATGTCACAAAGGAGAGGAAACATTTTAACAAATCAGGTTATTTATGGATCTTAAACAGCTAAAAAGTTTTTTATTTTTGTTTTTGATCTCCCAAATGACCAAATTGAGGTCACCGGTGACCAGGATCCATGGAGGAAACGTAGTGTGGATATAGGGAAGAGAAGAAGAGCCTTGTTTACTTCCATAGCAGTGAAGATGAACTGTCCCCATGAACCTTGCTCCTTATCACTGTATTCACACCTCCACCCACACTGCGGGAGAGTCCAGAGTGACATGGGGAGAAGTAACGACGCTCCATTGAATAGTTTTATAACATAAGTGGACATATTAATATTTCATTTTTATTCTGTTTTCAAAGATAAAATAAAATCTTCTATTTGCTCCACGACAGCGTCACCATTGTCACTGACAGACATTGTCTTTTTGGCTCATATATTTTCTCCTAGCGCTGTGACCTTCATTGCTCCTACAGAGTAATCCTCCTGTGTGGAGACAGTGATATTAGTGGCATGATGACTACATCACTGATTTATCTGAACAAGTGATCTTCATTTGGTAGGAACCCCATATGTACATTCCTGAGGTTTAATGGTAAACCTACTTAGATACTGGAGCTGAGGGATATATCGGGGGTGTGAAGTTTCTGAAGGAGGGAGGGCGTTTAAAATGTTGCTGTGTGGCCCAGTCAGGTGTAATTATGTCCCTGCTCCATACACTGGACAATTCTTGAACACTTAATTTGATGGGAGCATCATCAGACCGTGTTATACCATGTTTAGATCTCAACTTTTGGGGACACAAGCTTATTCATTAAATTAGATTCGACATTGGTATATATTTGATGAGGGCAGGAAAAAAAGTAAAGTCCCTTTCAATAGGATGCCGTATGCACCAGGCATCATATAAATGATGGTCAGACATCAAAGAAAAAAAGGCGGTAGGTTCAGCGTAAAATGGTTTTGAGGTGGAGTCCGTAGAAGGCCACATAGTAGTATTAAATTACTGTAAGGTTCTAAACATTCCCTACAAACTCTAGCATTTAAGAGAGCAAAGAAAAGGAATCTGAGGTTTATTTGCAGCGTAAAGTGATAACAAAGTAGAAGAAACATTGTTAATAGAGATGAGCGAATCGACTTCACAAAAAAAATTGTTCTAATACTGTACAGAGATCCTTCTCTGCATAGTATTAGAATGTATGGGCTCCAATGAGCCGAAGTTATATCTTTCTGAAGTTGCGCGAGACTTCGTATAATAACTTTGGTAATTAATCATTACAGTAAAAAAACTTGGAACCGAACTCTGGTTCAGTTCCGAAGAAATAACTTTGGCTGATCGGAGCCCATGCTTTCTAATACTGTACGGGGGACAAATTTTTTAGCGATGCGACTTCAGATATGCCATCCAAATTTGATTCGCTCATCTCTAATTGTTAATCAGACACAATAAAATAATATACCTACCACCATCATCTGTTTGGTTAAGGAGAGCGCTACAGTATTTCATATGGCAATAGCCACACCACATTTCTTTGTGAATGCGGGGGTGGAAAATATGTAGGGGTCTTTTGTTTTTCAACCTAGGGAGATCAGTTTCAAGTAATTGTGCCTCCTATATACATAAAATATCAGCATTTAGTGATTTTGCCACACCGCTGAGGGCGTGAATGGGGAATTCAGACACTTAACATTAATGGATACAACTTTAAATACCATAACAGAAAGATAGTAAAGGATAGTATACCAAACTAATTAGTGCATGCATGTCCGATAACAGTAAGCATGGGTAGTGCTGATAAAAAGGGCACAGTAGGCAATAAAACAATTATAAATGAGAAAAAAATAAATCCCATGGAAGGGGTAATGTGGACAGGTGATACAGTCCAAAAATGTGGAGAAAGCAGATAAAACTGCCTGTATTCTGGGGACATTCAATAGCTAACAGACTAATCAGAAGACTTGGCAGAATCAAGAGTACACAACTCAATAAAGTGAGTAATAAACATCATCATAATGAAGGGAACCAAAGTTCAACACCTAGTGTGACGAATACCACAACTCGTGCCCAGTTGACGTCGCCTACATCGAGCTCACGAGACACGGTATGGTCACGGGTTACCAAAAGCTTGACGTTACGCCCTCCAGAGGAGCAGATAAGGTCAGCTTCGTACAGTTTACACATACACCTCCTGTCCACGCGGGCACAGAGAGGCAACAAGCTGAAAAGAGCCTTTTCACTGCCACAGTAAATACAGCGCTGTCTCAGCCCGGGTATCTGCCACCAGCTTCTCGTTTGATATAAGCCCAGTCCGCTAACGGGATTATATAGGTTGAGAAACCAACCTGTGGTAGCTTATAACTAAGCCGAAACACGGACGTGGGGATTCGTGATCAAGATACAAGATTAAATTATATATTTAATCGCCTTGAGGGCACACTAGATATAACACAATATACACAGAAAATATAGTGGTCTAAGGTTACAAATACAGAGGCTATACAGTACAGACCAAAAGTTTGGACACACCTTCTCATTCAAAGAGTTTTCTTTATTTTCATGACTATGAAAATTGTAGATTCACACTGAAGGCATTAAAACTATGAATTAACACATGTGGAATTATATACATAACAAAAAAGTGTGAAACAACTGAAAATATGTCATATTCTAGGTTCTTCAAAGTAGCCACCTTTTGCTTTGATTACTGCTTTGCACACTCTTGGCATTCTCTTGATGAGCTTCAAGAGGTAGTCACCTGAAATGGTCTTCCAACAGTCTTTAAGGAGTTCCCAGAGATGCTTAGCACTTGTTGGCCCTTTTGCCTTCACTCTGCGGTCCAGCTCACCCCAAACCATCTCGATTGGGTTCAGGTCCGGTGACTGTGGAGGCCAGGTCATCTGGCGCAGCACCCCATCACTCTCCTTCATGGTCAAATAGCCCTTACACAGCCTGGAGGTGTGTTTGGGGTCATTGTCCTGTTGAAAAATAAATGATGGTCCAACTAAACGCAAACCGGATGGAATAGTATGCCGCTGCAAGATGCTGTGGTAGCCATGCTGGTTCAGTATGCCTTCAATTTTGAATAAATCCCCAACAGTGTCACCAGCAAAGCACCATCACACCTCCTCCTCCATGCTTCACGGTGGGAACCAGGCATGTAGAGTCCATCCGTTCACCTTTTCTGCGTCGCACAAAGACACGGTGGTTGGAACCAAAGATCTCAAATTTGGACTCATTAGACCAAAGCACAGATTTCCACTGGTCTAATGTATATTCCTTGTGTTCTTTAGCCCAAACAAGTCTCTTCTTCTTGTTGCCTGTCCTTAGCAGTGGTTTCCTAGCAGATATTCCACTATGAAGGCCTGATTCACACAGTCTCCTCTTAACAGTTGTTCTAGAGATGTGTCTGCTGCTAGAACTCTGTGTGGCATTGACCTGGTCTCTAATCTGAGCTGCTGTTAACCTGCGATTTCTGAGGCTGGTGACTCGGATGAACTTATCCTCCGCAGCAGAGGTGACTCTTGGTCTTCCTTTCCTGGGGCGGTCCGCATGTGAGCCAGTTTCTTTGTAGCGCTTGATGGTTTTTGTGACTGCACTTGGGGACATTTTCAAAGTTTTCCCAATTTTTTGGACTGACTGACCTTCATTTCTTAAAGTAATGATGGCCACTCGTTTTTCTTTACTTAGCTGCTTTTTTCTTGCCATAATACTAAGTCTATTCAGTAGGACTATCAGCTGTGTATCCACCTGACTTCACAACGCAACTGATGGTCCCAACCCCATTTATAAGGCAAGAAATCCCTTATTAAACCTGACAGGGCACACCTGTGAAGTGAAAACCATTTCAGGTGACTACCTCTTGAAGCTCATCAAGAGAATGCCAAGAGTGTGCAAAGCAGTAATCAAAGCAAAAGGTGGCTACTTTGAAGAACCTGGAATATGACATATTTTCAGTTGTTTCCGACTTTTTTGTTATGTATATAATTCCACATGTGTTAATTCATAGTTTTGATGCCTTCAGTGTGAATCTACAATTTTCATAGTCATGAAAATAAAGAAAACTCTTTGAATGAGAAGGTGTTAAGCAGAGCGAAAGTCAGTTACCGGGTAAGATGAAAGTTCCTTTGCTGTATTCAAATTGAGGGCAGCGATGTCAACTGGTTTCCAGGTCTCTCCAAACACATTTGCACGATGTGACCTCCTTTCAGAAAAAGACGCCGCCCGCTGCCTTGCATGGGCTTATGACCTGTAGCAGGCCGCTCCCCTCCCACGCCTATGGGTAGAGTCCGCCCCTCCTACTCTGTTGCTGGCAGCAAATGACCCATATAACCCTATAGGGCTCATTGCCCCAGACCAGAATGTAGCAGGAAGATGGTTCCAGGCCCAATTGATCCGCATGGGTTCCGGCTACAACTAGAGTCCAAGCATGGTACCGTTATTTGGTTTCTGCGGGGAGATGTGTATATCTCCCTTCCCTGGCATCCCACCCTAAAACAAAAAAACATGGGCATGTTCATTGTGGCCACCGGGACACAAATATGTATCTGGTTTGCTCCTGCGATAATTCCTTATGAAATGTAAATGCCACCATGTCTGGGAGGTATCATTGATCCTGGCAAGGGATGATACCTCCTGCTGGGGATTTTCCTGCAGGATCCGTGCCGTCTGAATGGAGGTGTGAAATGTAATCAAATGTGGCCTGCTAGGAGTTTCCTGCTATCTGGCTGCGGCCGGCTTTGAAGCAGGGCCCCCCTGTGGAGCTTGATTTTCTCTGCCATCTTTCAGCAAATAATTGCTGACAGTAAATATTACTTCATATTCCTGACACCTAGTATCCCGAGGGAGAGAACTTTTTTGCTGTCCTCTGCAGCGATGAGATGTCACTCCTAGTAAAAGACGTTTAGCTTCATTATTGGTAAAGATTATCATGCAATATTTTTGTGTTGGTATTTAACTGCCTGTGTCGGGCCAAGCTGGCTGCTTATAAATCGGAAAAACAAATGTCCAGCAAGGTTCTGTCAAAATCGTTTTCTTTGATATATAAAAAAGTGGATGTGAGTAATAACATCTCCAGGTACAGTATTCAATAGGGTTTTAGCCTTGGGTTGCCTGTGCGCTGTCAATCAGTAGGTCAGTTGCCGTGACCTGAGGTAATAAACAAGCAAAAACATCTGTCAGAAAGTCTCTCAGATCATCAGGTTTGACCATCTCTGTGATGCCTCTGACGTGCAGGTTATTTTCTGTAGGACGGACCTCCGCGTCTGCAGTTTTTGCTTTCCGAGCAGCTATTTCATCTTTTACAGAGTTTTCAAAATCCACAATTTCATTGTGACCAGAAGTAATTTCAGCCATTTTACTCTCTGTATGAGAGGTTCTGTTCCCTAACGAGGCAGTGTCTTACTGTAGTTGATTAATTGTAGATAGTAAGTCCCTTTGCAAGGTAACTTTTAAATCATTTAGCAAAGCACACATGGATTCAGAGATAGGAATATTCCCGTGATCTCCTGTCATGCAGAAGACAGGGAGGTAGTTGTATGTACCAGAGGCAGCGGCACAGACACTCATTTGGCGCTATGATGGGAGCTCTTCCCAGCTGTAGTAACATGATGTTCTGCAAGATTGGTAGAAGCAGCTGCAGAGGAGATCAGTGCTGGGATTGTTGAGGGAGATGCAAGACGAGTTTGTAGCACACTCATCACTGCTGGGGACGTGGAGCCGATGAGTGCCAGAAGATCTTTGTGCTCCGATGCATGGAGGGGGCATATAGATGGGCAAAATGCAAATATAGTGGAGTATATATCTCTGTTCCCTAGTGACATGCAGGACCACAGAACACAAACACTTGGAGATTATAAATGCTGTTCAGTACTACTAATTACCCCTTTCTTGCTCGTATTATTGGGGGACACAGGACCGTGGGGTATAGCTGCTACTGCCACTAGGAGGCGACACTAGGCTGAAAAGTGTTAGCTCCTCCTCTGCCGGCTATACCCCCTCCAGCCAGGAGAGAGCATATCAGTTTTTAGCTTAGTGTCGTAGGAGGCAGACCTCCCTGCTTGCAGGGCGGCTTCCTTTTGTTATTTTTTCTTTTTTGTTTTGTCTTTTTCACTTTTTAGATAGGGGAAACAGGGGTGAGTAATCGGGATTGGGTGAGTATTCACCTGCACCCCCCCTCAGCCCCCTCATTCGGGACGCGTACTTCTACACTTTAGGTCACTTTAGTTCCTGACTAGGGCCACAGGGATGCCATTTCTTGGGGATGCCACACTTTTACAGTCTCTGGATTCTTCCCGGGCCACAGGGTGAGCACCCGCGGCCGGTATGCGCAAATGGGCGCCTCCCGCACACCGCTCCGGGTCCCTCCGTTCTCCGGCCGACAGGAAGTGCCTCCCGTTTGGCCGCGCGCCGCAAATTTAGGCCCCGGCTTCAGAGGAGTGTAGGCCGCAACTGAGTGCCTCCCACAGTGACACAAGGGGGGGAGCTAGGATACCTGCCATGGCTCATAAGACTCAACAGGATCGCGGCTACCCACGCAGACTCAGCTTCACCCTGCAGCCTTATTCTTCAGGAAGCACAGGTCCTGGTGTTCTCTGCATGCTGGTAGGACAGTTACCTTCCCTCTCCAGCCTTGAGACCAGTAGTGTCCAGCCATGTCAAAACCCACAAGTGACCCCCGCATGCCAACAGCCGCCACTTATTATGCATGTGTTAAATGCAAAATTAAGTTCCCTCTCGGCCAACTGGACTCTGTATGCTCCGCATGCTGTGCGCCCACACAGGTTCTGCCCCCCAGCCTACGCAGCCGCAGGAACGCCATGACCATGTGGAACTGGACTGGGCCTGTGCCTTATCTCGGGCAGTGGAGGACCTCTCTAAAATGTCCTAATCCACCCTCTCTCTCATGGGTTGTTTGTTTGATAAATCTCCACCTGCGCAGTCCGTGCCCTCTTCAGGAGAGCGCCTTAGGGGCAGACCTTCGCACAAACGGCCCAGAGCAGGATGTTATTTCTCCTCTGATCCCCTAGCATCTCCTCCCCCATGGGTCATGCTCGGACGCACCCTCCCTCCCAGGGGAAGTTCTGTCCGATGGGGAGATTGGTGACTCGGATATGGATCCGGAACAATCTTCCAAGGTTGCTTCCATTCTGGACAGCTTAGTTTCTGATGTCCGTGACACCTTCCAGGTGCATGATGACTCCCCTTCCATGAGTCACCAGGGAGTGTCTTTTCTCCATTCCAGGCAAACTCCTAAAGCCTTCCCCTTGCATGACAACTTTTCGGTTGTCATTGCCAAGGCGTGGGACCATCCAGATCGTCGCTTTACCACGTCAAGCGGCTTGATCTGCTTTATCCGGTAGCGCACCTCGCCATACACACCACCATTCCGGTGGCCGATGGCTCAGCCCTTCAGGATCCCGTGGATTGCCGTATGAAGTTTTGGGCAAAGTCCATTTTCGCGGCAAGTGGCTTAGCGCTTTGGCCCATTTTTGCTTGCGCTTAGGTGGCTAAGGCAGTCTCGGAGTGGGCACTTCGGTTAAACCAAGACTTGGTGGCAGACCTCCCGCTAACTGAGCTCCAGTCCTTGGCTCTGCAGATCTCACAGGCGGGGAAGTACCTCTGTGAGGCTTACTTAGACGTGGGTGCACTTGTTGCCCGCTCATCTGCTCTCGCGGTAACCTTGAGGCGCGAACTCTGGCTTAAGGTTTGGGCAGCAGACTCTTCGTCAAAGTGTTCCCTTACCAGCCTTCCTTTTGCCGACTCCTGATTATTCGGGGCCCGGCTAAATGAAATGATCTCCGAGGCTACGGTCGGTAAAAGTACCCACCTCCCACAGGGCAAATCCAGACGCACGTTTCGCGCTAAGCAGACAACTGCCCGGGCCCAGTCCTTTCACTGCTTCTCTGGCGTGCGTCTGGGAGCAGGACCCTCCCAGAGCCTCCACGCAGGACCAGCGGAAGAAGCCATTCTTCAGGCCTCAACCAGCCTGGCGCCCGCGGGCACAGCCTGCCCGTCCCTCGACCGGCAAGCAATCCTCTGCATAAAGACGCGCCCCCCACCCTCTCGGGTGGGGGGTCGTCTACTCCTTTTTCAGAAAGTGGGGCAGGCCCACATCTCAGACGTGTGGGCGCTCAAAATAGTAACCTCTGGTTACAAGATCGAGTTTGTGTCCCATCCTCCACACGTTTCTTTCCCTCACGTATCCAGGTCGGGCTATCACCTTTTTTTCAGGCAATTCAAACTCTCCTCGCGCGGGAGGGTGATCTCCCCGTTCCTTTGACGGAACAATTCACGGGTTTTTATTGAAACCTGTTTGTCGTCCCCAAGAAAGAAGGATCAGTTCACCCGATGCTGGACCTTAAGTTGCTGAATCCGTTCCTCCGGGTTCAACACTTCAGAATGGAATCCTTTCGCTCCGTGATTGCTTCACTGGACCCAGGCGAATTCCTCTCTTCAATAGACATTCGGGACGCGTACTTACACGTCCCTATTGCCCCGGTGCATCAACACTTTCTCTGCTATGCAGTGGGGCTACCAGTTCGTAGCCCTTCCCTTTGGCTTGGTGACGGAACCGCGAGTCTTCACGAAAGTACTCGCTCCTCTCCTGGCAGTTCTTTGTACCAGGGGCATCACCTTGATTCCTTATCTGGACGATATCTTGGTCAAAGCAGCGACCTTCGATCAGAACGAGGACAGTCTGCGTATCATTTTGGATACCCTGGCGCGGTTCGGTTGGCTGGTGAACTTCCAGAAGTCTTCCTTACGCCCCGCCAGATGGATCACTTTTCTAGGCACGATCTCCGACACGGTCGCAGCGTTGGTGCGCCTCCCTCTGGACAAGCGGCTAGCCCTTCGTCGGTCAGTCCGCCTTCTCCTACGGCGCAGGTACCCTTCAATTCGATTTTGCATAAAGGTTTTATGTGCAATGGTCACTTCCTTCGAGGTGGTTCCGTTTGCACAATTTCACACTTGCTCACTTCAGCTGACAATTTTGTCGTCGTGGGACAAGTCGCCGGATTCCCTGGACCGTCACATCGACCTGCCTCCAGGGGTGCGTTCGGCACTCAGGTGGTGGCTTTCGACCCCAACCTTGGAGTCGAGGAAATCCTTTCTCCCGGTCTCATGGACGGTCGTCACCACCGACGCCAGTCTTCAGGGTTGGGGTGGAGCCAGACAGTCCAAGGTGTATGGTCTCAGTCGGAGTCCAAACTGCCCATCAACATTATGAAACTCCGGGCCATTCATCTGTCCCTTCTACATTGGGCCCCTCTCCTGAAGGGCCAGCCGATCTGGGTACAGTCAGACAATGCCACGACAGTGGCTTACATCAATCACCAAGGAAGAACCCGCAGTCAAGCGGTAATAGCGGAGTCGGCCAAAATCCTGTGGTGGGCAGAGACCCATGTTCCAGCTCTTTCGGCGGTCTACATTCCGGGAGTGGAGAATTGGACGGCAGATTTTCTGTCGGACAACGGTGGACCTGGGGGAGTGGTCTCTGCACCCGGAGGTGTTCTAAGAAATCTGTCTCCGGTGGCGTCAACCGGAGGTGGACCCGGCTCAACCACAAACTTCCCGCCTTCTCTCGAACAAGAGATCCCAGGGCATGCCCCGTAGACGCGCTGGTGGCACCATGGGATGGGTTCTCCCTGGTGTATGTGTTCCCGCCTCTTCCTCTCCTGCCTCGAGTCTTACGCAGAATCAGGATGGAGGGCATCCAGATGATCCTTATCGCTCCGGATTGGCCCCGTCACGTGTGGTACACAGAAATCGTCCGTCTTCTAGGAGACACGCCGTGGCCCCTTCCGCTCTGACACGATCTTCTCTCTCAGGCTCCTGTCTTCCACCAGTGTTTAGAGTCGCTACGCTTGACACGTGGCTGTTGAAACCGCTCTTCTGAAGCAGTGAGATTTCCGAGACAGGGTCATCCACACCATAAAGCCAGGAAACCAGCGTCATGCAGGATTTATTACAGAACTTGGAGGTCTTTTTTGCATTTCTGTGTGGAACATAACCTCCCCCCGCTACGTTTCTCCTTTCCCACCATCCTTTCATTTCTGCAATCGGGTCTGGATTTGGGTCTTGCCCTTAGTTCCTTGAAGGGGCAGATGTCAACGCTGTAAAAAAAATTCCAGCGTCCTCTGGCATTACAGGCTCCAGTTAAGACCTTCCTACAAGGGGTGGATCACACTGTACCTCCTTATCATCCCCCCCCCTTGCCTTCTTAAGTCTTGAACCTAGTTTCTGGGTTCCCTCCAATCGGCTCCATTATAGCCTTCAAACACAGTTCCCCTCCGTATTCTCTCCTATAAGGTTGCATTCCTGGTGGCTATCACTTCCATCAGGCGCGTTTTGGAGTTGGCAGCTCTTTCCTGTAAGGAACCTTTCCTTATTCTGCACCAAGATAAGGCGGTGCTCCGACCTATACCTTCTTTTCAGCCGAAGGTAGTCTCTGCCTTCCATGTCACCGAAGGCATTGTTCTTCTTTCTTTCTGCCCTTCTCCTTCACATCCTAGGGAGCGGGCTCTCCATCAGCTGGATGAGGTTAGGGCTCTCAGGATTTACTTAACCGTCTTGAGCACTTTCCACCATACAGACTCTCTGTTCGTTATTCCAGAAGGTCCTCGCAAAGGTTTTGGCGGCCTCCAAGGTGACAATTGCCAGGTGGATTCGTTTGGCAATTGCTGAGGCATGGTGCCGCCTATCACAGCCCACTCGACCAGGGCAGTGGGCGAGTCTTGGGCTTGCTTCTACTAGGCTTCAGCTTCACAGATGTGCAAGGCAGCGACTTGGTTGTCCTTGCACACGTTCACCAAGTTTTACAGGTGCATACTTTTGCATCAGCGGATGCAGTTTTCCATGGGGGTGTGTTCTTCCCGCCCCGTGGACTGTTTGGGAACGTCCTTATGGTCCTGTGTCCCCAATGATATGAGCGAGAAAACAAGATTTTTGTGGACTCACCCGTAAAATCTATTTCTCGCTTAGTTCATTGGGGGACACATCTCCCACCCATTGTTTTCCATTATTGCCGCAGGTGCTAGCGGTTTGTTTGTTGGTGGGGTCCTCAGTCTGGTTTGGCCCTTCCGGCATTAGTTATGTTCTGGTTTATTTCATGTATGTTTTTTTTTCTCCTACTCCTTGGGCACAAAGTGATATGCTCTCTCCTGGCTGGAGGGGGTATAGCTGGCAGAGGAGGAGGAGCTAACACTTTTCAGCCTAGTGTTAGCTCCTAGTGGCAGCAGCAGCTATACCCCACAGTCCTGTGTCCCCCAATGAACTAAGCGAGAAAGAGATAAAAAATCTTGTTTTCTCTGATCTCTGAATATTTCATATACCAAAGTGCAAACAACAGAAAAGCCAGAATAAATCATGCAAATCCTTCCCAGTAAAGAACTACTACTCACCTCAGATTTTCAGAGCACAGATCTATAGTCTTCATTATACAAGAGCTTCTCACACTCTATTAAGACACACACAACATGTAAAGCAGATGTAACAGTAAGAATTACATAGTTACTACAACAACAAAAAAGGTATAAGTCCATCAAGTTCAACCAAGGGATAGGTGGGGACATGAACCCCAGAAGGAAGTGAGAGTCAGATTTCTACACATTTTTATAAGCATTAATGTCATTTACTTTTAAAAAACCATCTAAACCCTTTTTAAAACTGTCCACTGTTCCTGCTGTGAACACGTCCTGAGGAAGTCTATTCCACAGATTCACAGTTCTTACAGTAAAGAAGCTTTTCTTGTCTTTTAAGGGTATTTTACATGGAAGTTTTTCACCGTATTTTTTGTATGGCCCATTTATATTTTTGTATAGGTTGATCATTAGACGTCTCTGCTCAAAACTAAATAAATTAATTATTTTAATCTTTCCTGATAATGAGGACCCTCCATGCCCCTTATCAGTTTAGTTGCTCTCCTTTGTACTTTTTCCGACTCCAGGACATCCTTTCTATGGGCTGGTGCCCAGAACTGAACTGCATATTCCAGATGAGGCCACACCAACTCTTTTTAGAGTGGTAATATTACATCCCTGCCCCTGCGACTCCATGCCTCGTTTAATCTACACTGACGAGCAAAAGGGTAAAAATGTTTTGAACTTTCGACTTACAATCTGTTCTCGCATTCCCTAATAGCTCAGTGTGTTATTAGGTTGATGAAGAAGAAGATTTCCCAAGAAAAGAAAAAAAGCATCATCCAGCTCATCGATATCCGTATCTTGGGCAAGAAAATTGCCAAACTGCATCATGTGAGCACCATGACAGTTGGAAGAATACAAAATGAAGTTCGTCCATGTATTCCAAAGCAAAGAGGTGGACATCCAGGCAAAATATCGACATCAACAAGTTCGCTCATCACAAGATCTATCAGTTCTGATGTGACAAACGGCAGTGGAGGAGGCTCGTATGCTTCATAATAGTGAGATAACAGACATCCATGCAAGCATTGTGCGATGATCATTACACAATCTGTCTGGAATGGTGGCCCCCAAAAAAGGTGAAGAAGCCTCAACTTTACTATCGTCAAAAAAAGCGTTGGCTCGAGTTTGTACAAAACTATGGACAGTAGATGATTTGAAACGGGTGATTTGAAGCAATGAGTGGAAAGTTGAGAGACTGGGCTCTGATAGGTGCAAATGGATCTGGAAGAAACATGATAAAAGGGGCTAATGGATCAAGAAATTTAAGGATCTGTCAGGTTTGGTGGAGGAAGCCTGACGATATGGGGTTGTTTCACAGCCAAAGGCATTGGACACTTGACCAGGATCGATGGTGGTTGCTATGCTAAGCTATATGTGAGTATCCTACAACCCTAACCCTAAGTTCTTTGGGTATGAAAAGGACGACCTGAATCATATGTCAAGTTTGGCGAAGAAATGGTTCAACGACAATAAAGTAGAGGTGCTGGATTAGCCCCCACAGTCCCCAGACCTCAACCCAATCCAACACTTGTGGGTAGAGTTGAAGAAAAAGCATTGTATTCGTACCCAAGTGAGTCGACCAGTATGCACCAACATTGGGAACATGTAGAAGAGACCTGGGAGAAGATTTTGGTCAAGACATGTTTGAATCTGATTGAGAGCATGCCCCAAAGGATTCAGGCTGTGCTGAAAGCCAAAGTTGGATTTACAAAATACTAGCAAATTATAAACATTAAAATGTAAAATTTTAGGTGCAAACAGTAACAATGAAGTTACATGAGAAGAATCTGCAGAACTAATCATATGCTAAATAGTTGCAAGTTCAATTTATGTATAGCTAAGATGATTGTCTATAAAATTATAGTAGTCTCGCGTTCGAATCTGTAGTGGATGGTCAGATATGGAGCCTGAAAGTCAAAAGTTCAAAACATTGTTACCCTTTTGCTCATCCGTGTACATCCACAGCATCCCCTCTGTCCAGACTTCTACTCACCTCCTCATAAAAATAAATCAGGATAGTCTGACAACTTCTGTCCTTAGTTAACCCTAGCTAGTTATCATGATATTAACAGTCACATACTCCTGTATATAGTTCCTTCATGCTCTGATGCTCTCCTATTTTTTACACTGCTTTCTGCCTAGCAGTGTTTTCGGCGACATCACCGGCACTAATGAGCGGGCTTTAGCGTTGCCCTGGCCATTTTATAGGCTAAAGCCCGCCCATTAGTGACATCACTGGGCTCACTGCTAGGCAGAAGCCTCCAAATAGCTTACCCATGGAGAGCCCAGTACGTCACCGGATCTCCTGAAAAAGCCTTTGCACAGGGCAAAGGAGAGCATCGGAGCATGAAATGCACCGATGCTCATATCAGAGAGCCTGGGTGAAAACAGGGATATGTCCGGGATCAGCTCTGAATCCGGACAACCCCTTTAAGCTTACTGGTCTATAATTACCTGTGGAGGACCTAGAGCCCTTTTTGAATATGGGCACCACATTTGCTTTGTGCCAGTCACTTGGCATTGTACCAGTACCTAGAGAATCTCAAAAAATTATGAACAGGGGCACTGAACTGAGTTCTTTGAGAATTCTTGGGTGTAATCCATCTGGACCTGGAGCCTTGTTCACATTGATCTTGTTTAACTTAGCTTGGACCATATGTACAGTTATCCAGTTGAGTATATTACTGAATGTACTAACAGCCTGGCACCACCGATATCAGCTCCTTTCTCTTCTCTTGTATATACTGAGCTAAAATAAACATTCAGTAATTCTGCCTTCCCTTATGTTCAGTGACCCCCCCCCCCTCCTTTTTTCCATGTTTCAGGAGAGCTACCTGCTCTAGCCTTGTTTTTTTTAGCATTTATGTATCTAAGGATTTTTGTGTGCAGGGTAGGTCAGAACATACTGTGCATAACCAATCAGTGCCTGCCACGTCATGACTCTTCCCTGCAAAGCCTGACGATTCTGAGGGCAAAGACAAACCGTAAAAATATCACCAGCCTGGCGGCAATCAGCCCCGCCCTGTAAGAACATGATGACAACAGGTGAAATCGCTGTGGCAGCCCAAGTTTCTGTGCGCTCCTGACCTCCATGTAATTGGCAAGACTACAATGTGTATATATATTTAAAATATAATGATAATGGTAATAAACATAGATAAATATATTATATGTATCTCAAACTGCCCCATATATTGTGAGGCCTTGATATGGCATCAACTTGCAAATAAAGTGCGGAGGTGCCATGATAAACTAATTAAAAGTGCTATAATAACCGTACCACATTATATAATAAATACATAATCTTAGTGTAATAAAAGCATGATTCTGTGAAATTAATCCATTAAATTCATTATCCATAAACTACAATTTAAAAATGACAATTCATATGAAGTTTTCTCAATGCCAAATCAATCTAGCGGATATGAAAATCCATAAATACAAACACAAGGTGCCATGGTGCTAAATGCATCATAATCCCACTACTCATACCCCAAAAAAGGGGTATGAGGGGTTGGCTCTTCCTTTGTCTATGAGAACTGTTTGTTATTTTTAATTAAAATAATTTACTAAAATCATGTTTTTAATGGGGAAAGTAAAAAAGCTCATGGTATTTTAGTATTTTTGTCTGGCTATTTTATGTTTATTGTACTATATCCTTTCATTCACACTGTACTGTAAAAAGGGTTAATGTACAGCCAGATAATACTGAGAGACTTTGGGACTTTCTACCTATGCAAAATTTTGGAGGGGACAAGACAGGCACACTGACCTTTTGACTGTTTGGTTTAGCTCTGTAGTTACGGTCTAAAGACTTGTTTGTGTCTGGAAAAACTGCTTAGTCATTCCCATAGACTTGCATCAAAACTCTATACCAGTTATTGAAAGACAGAAATTGCAACAGTGTTTCTGTTTGGGTTGTGTTTCTCCACTCCATTCCTCCCACTAGAATGTACTAGCTCAGCTAGAAACTATATATAAGGAGAGCAGTCAGAGCTCCTAGTATTTTGCAGTTAGGGACCAGTGCTTGGAGGGGGAGACTCCTGCCAGTGTGCCTGAGTGACCAGAATAAGATGCTGAGATGGGGATGCTGATCCACAGACCGAGGCCAGGGAGCCAGCCGGAAAATTGCGCAACAATCTCTAAGCCACCAACCTTTGGCCAGGGTACCAGCCTTCTGAGAGAGATAGAGGGACAGCTAGCTCAGGTCTTTCTTCAGCATAGAACCTTCTTTTACCAGGGAGGAGACTGGAGAAGCCAGCTCAGGTATGTATACTCGTACATGCGCTACGTACATACACACTGTACTTCATAAACACACATGCACTACATATATACACACAACAGACAGGTACACACATGCAGCCCACATGGGAAAGCTGATAGGAGAATGGGAGTTGTAGTGGTTTAAGGTGGCTGTCCTCGCTCCAGCGCTCCCTGGGGCCATGCAGTGAATGGAGGGGCATAACTCTTCTTACCCTTGTGGTACATTCTGGTTCTGTGGCTCCTGGTTCTTCCAGGTGGTAGTGGAGGTGCCTTTGGCGTAAGTGGTTTTCGGGGTGCAAGGCAGATGGCAGTGCAATGCAGGGATAAGGCCAGTTGTAGTGAAACAACTCCACTCGATAAAGAAGAGAAGCAACTGCAGCTTGGATTTGTGATCACCACCCCTAATGGGGCGTGATACTCTTTTGAGTCCCTGGACAGTAAAAGCTGCAGTGCTTTCTTTATGAACTATCGCAACAACTCCACTGTACTTTACTGACGCAGTTTAGTAGACAGTTCACACAGGCACGGAACAAAGTTAGCACAGTCTTTATAGTTGACATATGCAGGTTCACAAGGCTGTATATGGGGTGCAGTGGGCAAAGTAGGGTTCCCTCTGAGTCTCTTTCCTATAATCTGCACAATCTTCCCCAAATTGACCAAGGGATAAAACTTTCTCTTACTATATTGGTTTCACCAAAGCATCCTCAGGGGAGTACAGTGATCCAACAGATGGCCAGTCTATTCTTTAAGAATGATGGTGAACTTAAAGCTTATCGCCTTAACCAACATGCAGGGAAGTCTACAGCCACAAATTTAGTATTACTTTCTCTGATAGGTTTTCTGCACTTTCCATGGTATGGCCGCTATACTTTCTATAGAATCTAGTAACTCTTTACCTCAGGGGCTGGCACATATGCTGTCACTTCGCTGCTTTTATTTCAATGAGGGCAAGAGGTTTCCTTGTTCAGCTCGGCTCCTTGCTACTCACACACACTTCCTCTAGCCAAGACTGACGCTTTCTTGAAGAGGAAGGGGTGGTACCAGCCAACACCTAGTGACAGTAACTAGGAACCTTCAGCTCTCATCATATACAGCCTTTGGGACACAATGTACAAATTATTATCTATGTTTAAATTACAGTGACATTAACCCCTTGCAGTGGAACACTGCACACATATACACTCCATACAAACACACAACAGAAAGGTGCACACATACACTCCATACATACACACAACAGACAGATATACACACACTGTGCTACATAGATACAATAGACAGGTACACACACACTACATACATACACACAACAGGTAGGTACACATGCACATACACTACATACATCCAAACAACAGGCATGCATACCCCTGACAGTCCCAGAATTCAGTGGCTGTCCGGTGATCTCGGAATGTCTGATGTATGTCCTGCTCTCAGATGTCTCAGTTGACTGTAATAGTGAATCAGTCATCTGCTCCCCGCTTCACCATTCCTCACATCTGCCGGCGCTCCACACTGCTGGGCTGTATAGGAGAAGCGGTGCAGACCTGGGAATCAGCCTCTGCTCCTCCTACACAGCAAGCATGATGTGGGACCGTATCCTGCTGCTGCTGGGAAGCGCAGGGTGATCTGTGATGATCATTGGAGGAACTAAGTGAGTATTATGGGTAGGTCCACATCAAGTTTTTGCCATCTGTTTTGAGGAGACCTTATTGACAGTAGGAGAAAAACTTACAGTGAGCGTCCTAAAAGAAAACCCAATTTAGAAATAAAAGTGGGAACAAAAAAAGTGTGATTTGAATTTTGAAATGAATTGCGGCCACAGATCTCACACAGCAGACCTACAGAGGGTGATGCCTACCATCAGATACAGAGGAGTTCAGCCTGGCCCAAAAAGGTTTTGGGCATGAAAACTAGAATCAAATTGGGCAAACAGACACTTTTCATTGATTTGAATAAATAAATGCTGTTCTTAAGGGGTTAATAAGGGGTTAAATGAATTTGTACTCCAAGAGTAGGGTTGAGCGAACCCGAACTGTAAAGTACGGGTTCGTACTGAACTTTAGGATTTTTGGACCCCGAACCCGAACATTTTAGTAAAAGTTCGGGTTCTGTGTTCGGCGCTTTCTTGGCGCTTTTTGAAAGGCTGCAGAGCAGCCAATCAACAAGCGTTTAACTGTCTGACCTTAGAAGCCATCACAGCCATGCCTACTAATGGCATGGCTGTGATTGGCCAGTGCAGCATTTGACCCAGTCTCTATATAAGCTGGAGTCACGTAGCGCTGCACGTCACTCTGCTGTTACTAGTGTAGGGAGAGGCTGCTGCTGGTGATTTCAGGGAGAGAATAGGAGAGAATCTTTGTTTAGAACTTGAATCTAACTCAGCGATCTACATACATTTAGTTGTGTGGGTGCAGGGCACAATCTTTTTACCCTGCCCTGAGCCCAGTGACCGAAAAAAAATACTTTTATCCGTCTGTTAGTTAGGTGGGCGGCGGCGGCCATTTTATGCAAGCTCAGTGCACCAGCACTGCATCTGAGCTTTTGTGACATTGAAATCCAAGCTTGAAAAACTGCACTAATAATCTGGTTTTAAAAAATCACCCTTTTTTAACAATACCCTACATCTGGTGCATTTGTAGAATTAGTCAGTGTGCAATTTAAGCTAGAAATACAGCCATAATTTTCTGGGTTTTTAAAAACACACTTTTTTGCCAAAATACACAATTTTACAGCCCTTGCATCATCAGCATGTGTGAAATTCAAGGGTTATATACAGATTTCATATTCTTTTACTAAAAAAACACACTTTTTTGGCAATATACAACATCTGGATTAGTCAGTGTGCAATTTAAGCTAGAAATAAAGCCATACTTTTCTGGGTTTTTAAAAACACCCTTTTTTGGCAAAATCCACTATTTTACAGATCTGCATGTGTGAAATTCAAGTTTAACATATACAGCTTTCATATTCTGTTACTAAAAAAACACACTTTTTTTTGCAAAATACAACATCTGGATTAGTCAGTGTGCAATTTAAGCTAGAAATACAGCCATAGTTTTTAAAAACACCCTTTTTTGTGCAAAATACACAATTTTTCTGGCCTTGCAGCATCAAGACATTTGAAATTCCAATACCTAGCCCTGCCCCAGAAGTGGAAGAGATTCTGTGCACCGATGCCCAACCACTTATGTTTCAAGATGAGTACATGGGAGGACCATCGCAGCACGTCTCGGATGATGATGAAACACAGGTGCCAACTGCTGGGGCTTTCGAAAGTTAGCAGACCGACAAGGAGGGCAGGGGTGAAGACTGGGTGGAAGATGATGTTGAGGACGACTAGGTCCTCGACCCCCACATGGAATCAAGGTCATGCGAGTGACCTATGTAGTTTGGAGGAAGAGGCGGTGGTCGCACAGAGCCACCAGCACAGCAGAAGAGGGAGCAGGGTGCAAAAGCGGAGCGGCCGTCCCCTAGACAGTACGCCTGCTACTGCCCACCGCAGCAAGGGACCGAGCACACCAAAGCTAGCTCCAAGGAGTTCCCTGTGTGGCAGTTCTTCAGACAATGTGCTGACGACAAGACACGAGTGGTTTGCACGCTGTGCAATCAGAGCCTAAAGCGAGGCATAAACATTCTCAACCTGAAAACAACCTGCATGACCAGGCATTTAAGTGCAAAGCACGAGCTGCAGTGGAGTAGACACCTCAAAAACAAAGAAAGGTCTCTGGCTCCTCCTGCTTCCTCTTCTGCTGCAGTCTCGGCCTCTTCATCCACCTCTGGAGTGACAGTGCCACCTGCCACCCCGCAGAGGATCTGCCAGCAACACCACCACCTGGGTCACCAAGCAGATCCACAATGTCCCACGGAAGCGTTCAGCTCTCCATCTCCCAAACACTAGAGAGGAAGAGGAAGTACCCCCCCTACCCACCCACGATCCCTGGCCCTGAATGCCAGCATTTCTAAATTACTGGCCTTTGAAATGCTGTCATTCCGTCTGGTAGAGACAGAGAGTTTTAAAGACCTTATGGCGGTGGCTGTCCCACAGTACGTCGTGCCCAGCCGCCACTACTTTTCCAGGCGACCCATCCCTTCCCTGCACAACCAAGTAGGGGACTAAATCAGGTGTGCACTGCGCAACCCTATCTGTGGCAAGGTGCACCTCACTATGGATACGTGGACCAGTAAGCACGGTCAGGGACGTTATATCTCTCTAACAGCACACTGGGTAAATGCAGTGGCGGCTGGGTCTGAGGCGGATAGCAGTTTGGCGCATGTCCTTCCACGACCGAGGATTGCAGGGCGCTTCAGTTTGCCTCCTGTTGCTTCCTCCTCCTACTCCACTTCCTCATCCTCTACCGGCTCCTCATCCGGTCAGCGTAACACCTTCACCACCAACTTCAGCACAGCCAGAGGTAAACAACAGCAGGCAGTTTTAAAACTTATCTGTTTGTAGGACAAACCCCACACCGCGCAGGAGCTGTGGACAGGCCTTGAACAACAGACCGATGAGTGGTTTGTGCCGGTGAGCCTCAAGCCCGACCTGGTGGTGTGCGATAATGGGCGAAATCTCGTAGCACCTCTGGGACTAAACGGTTTGATGCACATCCCTTGCTTGGCGCATGTGCTGAATTTGGTGGTGCAGAGATTCCTTAAAAATTACCCCAATATGTCAGAGCTGCTGCAGAAAGTGTGGGCCGTCTGTGCGCGCTTTCGGCGTTCTCACCCTGCTGCTGCTCGCCTGTCAGCGCTGCAGCGTAACTTTGGCCTTCCCGCTCACCGCCGCATATGCGACGTGCCCACAAGGTGGAACTCCACCTTGCACATGCTGGACAGACTGTGCGAGCAGCAGCAGGCGATAGTGGAGTTTCAGCTGCAGCACGCACGGGAGAGTCGCTCGGCAGAACAGCACCACTTCACCACCAATGACTGGGCCTCCATGCGAGACTTCTGTTCCTTGTTGCGCTGTGGCGATGATGGAATAGGATGTGGCACAGGAGTGGCACCCAGACCAGCACATGGCCATCACTGGTGCGTGGCTGGGGGGATACAGAGGACACAGACGATACACCTCCCACAGAGGACAGCTTTTCGTTGCTTCTGGGCAGCTTGGCACACAAGAGCGATTACATGCTGCAGTGTCTCTGCAACGACCACCGAGTTGCCCACATTCTAACTTGTGCTGATTACTGGGTGGCCACGCTACTGGATCCCCGTTACAAGGACAACGTACAGTCCTTAATTCTCTCACTGGAGCGTGATCGTAAGATGCGCAAGTACAAGCGCACGCTGGTTGACGCGCCGCTGGTGGCATTCCCACCTGGCAGCGAGGGCACAGTGGAAGCACAAGGTGAAGGCAGAGGAAGAGGTCGCCAACGCAGCTGGGGCACCGCCAGCACCTCAGAAGGCAGGGTTAGCATGGCTGAAATATGGAAAAGCTTTGTCAGCACTCCACAACAACCAGCACCACCAGCTGATATGGGACGTCTTAGCAGGAGGCAGCATTTCACCAACATGGTGGAGCATTATGTGTGCACACGTCTACACGTACTGAATGATGGGTCTGCCCCCTTCAACTTCTGGGTCTCCAAATTGGGCACATGGCCTGAGCTTGCCCTTTACACCTTGGAGGTGCTGGCCTGCCCTGCAGCCAGTGTATTGTCTGAACGTGTGTTTAGCACGGCAGGGGGCGTCATTACAGACAAGCGCAGCCGCCTGTCCACAACTAATGTGGACAAGCTCACTTTCATTAAAATTAACTAGGCATGGATCCCACAAGACTTGTCCGTACCTTGTACACAATAGACATGTACACCGGCACTAACCAGCCATTGTTATACTACAGTGCAATTGCTCATTCTTGTATTTTGGATATTTCACACTCTTTTGGAGTGTACCCTAATTTAAAAAAATAATAATAATTAAAACAAAAAAACTGTGTTGGCTACCTCGTCCTCCTCCACCGCCGCTTCCATCTACACTGCTACGTCCACCGCCTCCTCAAACTCCTACTCCATATTGAACTCCACCTCATAAATCTTTTTTCTTTTTTTATGTAACATAGTAACATAGTAACATAGTACATAAGGCCGAAAAAAGACATCTGTCCATCCAGTTCGGCCTGTCATCCTGCAAGTTGATCCAGAGGAAGGCAAAAAAAAACCCTGTGAGGTAGAAGCCAATTTTCCTCACTTTAGGGGAATAAAAATTCCTTCCCGACTCCAATCAGGCAATGAGAATAAATCCCTGGATCAGCGACCCCTCTCTAGTAGCTATAGCCTGTAATATTATTACGCTCCAGAAATACATCCAGGCCCCTCCTGAATTCCTTTATTGTACTCACTATCACCACCTCCTCAGGCAGAGAGCTCCATAGTCTCACTGCTCTTACCGTAAAGAATCCTCTTCTATGTTTGTGTACAAACCTTCTTTCCTCCAGACGCAGAGGATGTCCCCTCGTCACAGTCACAGTCCTGGGGATAAATAGCTGATGGGATAGATCTCTGTACTGACCCCTGATATATTTATACATATTAATTAGATCTCCTCTCAGTCGTCTTTTTTCTAAAGTAAATAACCCTAATTTTGATCATCTTTCAGGGTACTGTAGTTGCCCCATTCCAGTTATTACTTTAGTTGCCCTCCTCTGGACCCTCTTCAGCTCTGCTATGTCTGCCCTGTTCACAGGAGCCCAGAACTGTACACAGTCCTCCATGTGTGGTCTGACTAATGATGTGTAAAGTGGTAGGACTATGTTCTTATCACGGGAATCTATGCCCCTTCTGATGCAACCCATTATCTTGTTGGCCTTGGCAGCAGCTGCCTGACACTGTTTTTTTGCAGCTTAGTTTGCTGTTTATTAAAATTCCTAGATCTTTTTCCATGTCAGTGTTACCGAGTGTTTTACCATTTAATAAGTACGGGTGACTTGCATTATTCCTTCCCATGTGCATAACTTTACATTTGTCAGTGTTAAACCTCATCTGCCACTTATCTGCCCAAGCCTCCAATCTATCTAGATCTCTCTGTAGCAGTATACTGTCCTCTGTAGTATATATACAGTATACGGTCCTCTGTAGTATATATACAGTATACTGTCCTCTTCCGTGTTAATTACTTTACACAGTTTAGTGTCATCTGCGAAAATTGATATTTTGCTATGCAAGCCTTCTACAAGATCATTAATAAATATATTGAAGATAATAGGGCCCAATACTGACCCCTGAGGTACCCCACTAGTGACAGTGACCCAATCTGAGTGTGTACCGTTAATAACCACCCTCTGTTTTCTATCACTGAGCCAGTTACTTACCCACTTACAGACGTTTTCTCCCAGGCCGAGCATTCTCATTTTATATACTAACCTTTTATGTGGTACAGTGTCAAATGCTTTGGAGAAGTCCAGATACACGACATCCATTGATTCGCCGCTGTCAAGTCTAGAACTTACCTCCTCATAGAAACTGATTAAATTTGTTTGACATGACCGATCCCTCATGAAGCCATGCTGATATGGCGTTATTTGCTTATTTCTGTTGAGATGCTCTAATATAGCATCTCTCAGAAAACCTTCAAACAGTTTACCCACAACAGATGTTAAACTTACCGACCTATAGTTTCCAGGCTCTGTTTTTGGACCCTTTTTGAATATTGGCACCACATTTGCCATGCGCCAATCCTGTGGGACATTCCCTGTCAATATAGAATCTGCAAATATCAGAAATAAGGGTCTGGCTATGACATTACTTAATTCCCTTAGGATACGGGGGTGTATGCCATCCGGTCCTGGCGATTTGTCTATTTTAATCTTTTTAAGTCGCTGTTGTACTTCTTCCTGGGTCAGACAGGACACTTTTAATGGGGAATTTATTTTTGCATTCGGCATGTCATCTGACAGTTTATTTTCCTCAGTGAATACATTGGAGAAAAAAATATTTAACAGCTTTGCTTTCTCCTCGTCGCTCTCTGCGACTCCCCCCTCATTACTCTTTAATGGGCCGACACCTTCAGATTTATACTTTTTAACATTTATATAATTGAAGAACATTTTAGGGTTAGTTTTACTCTCTTTGGCAATTAATCTCTCGGTCTCTAGTTTGGCCGCTTTTATTTGTTTTTTACATGTTCTATTTTTTTCCTTATAGTTTTTCAGTGCTTCCGTGCTACCCTCCTGTTTTAGTGTTTTATATGCTTTCTTTTTGTCATTTATTGCTTTCTTTACAGTTCTGTTTATCCACATTGGTTTCTTTTTGTTCCTTAACCTTTTATTCCCATACGGTATGTACCTCTCACAATGAGATTTTAGGATGCTTTTAAAGATATCCCATTTTGTGGCTGTATTTTTATTTTTGAGGACTTTGTCCCAGTTAGTTAGGCCTATGGCCTCTCTTAGTTGGCTAAATTTAGCTTTTTTGAAGTTTGGTATTTTTGTTCCTCCCTGTAGAAACGCTCTTTTGAATGATAATTGGAAGTTTATTACTTTGTGGTCACTATTTCCCAGGTGTCCCCCAACCTGCACGTCTGTTGTTCTGTCAGGCCTATTGGTTAATACTAAGTCCAGTATGGCCGTCCCTCTAGTCGGGTCCTGAACCAGTTGGGAGAGGTAATTGTCTTTGGTTATCGCCAAGAACCTGTTTCCTTTATGAGATGTACAGGTTTCAGTTTCCCAGTCTATATCTGGGTAGTTGAAGTCCCCCATAATAACCCCCTCATTATGATTTGCCGCCTAGTCTATCTCGTTTAGTAGTAGATTTTCTGTGGACTCTGGTATATTAGGTGGTTTATAGTAAACTCCTATTAGTAATTTATTATTGTTTTTAGCGCCATGTATCTCTACCCACAGTGACTCCACATGTTCATGTCCCTCACTTATATCTTCCCGGAGTGTGGGCTTTAGACATAAAATGTATTTTATTTTGTGTCATTTCACTAATTTGTCTGTTACATTTTCGGTTGAAATTCAAAATTTTTTGGGTGTGATGTACCACTGCTATACCTAGTAGACAGGCAGAAAAAAAAATATGTATTTGTCTGTTACATTTTCAGTTGAAATTCACAAATTTTTGGATGTAATATACCCCTCCTCTACCTAGTTGACAGCTTAATAAATTTCAATCATTTTTCTTTTACCTTTTTGGGGTGACAATAAACAATTTTTTTCTGTCATAGACCCCTGCTCTACCAAGTAGACTTCTGTAATTTTTCTGTTACATTCTTGGTTTGACATTTTACTATTTTGGACGTGAATAAACCCCTGCTCTGCATAGGTGACAGGGAACAAAATTTCTGAAATTCTTCATTAATTGATGCACGCCACCTCCTTTCATTCAATGCTTAAACTTTAAAAAGTTGTCCCACATTTATGCTTTAATACTTTGTCCCATATTTCTGCTCTATCATTTTTTATTTTAAACAATTAATTCTCCCTTGGATGTGGTCTCCCTTTCTCACGCTCCCTCTCCAGCGTGGAACCCCGATAACCGTGATCAACATGGTAGGCTCAGAAAAGAACATCGAAAGTTGATAGAGAAGATATCCAAATGGATGGTGGACGTCACAGGGAGAAGTTATCTAGAGTCAACAAAGCGGCAGCAGGGCCTCTCCTGGCTAACGTTTACAAATCAAAAATACCCCAGTGACATTCCCTATAATTTTTTATTAATCATTTCAATAACAGGGCATCTTAAGAGTCCTGTATTGTTATTTATCGTCACTACCTCCCCGATTCGGGAGTGGGTAATTGCCGCGCGCCCCCTCCTTAACTTGGAAGCTTATGCTTCAATACTTTGTCCCACATTTCTGCTCAAATACATTTAATTTCATCCATTGACCTCCCTTGCATGTGGTATCCTTTTCTCAGGCTCCCTCTCCGGCCTGGAACCCTGATTCCCCGCCACCCGTGATCACCATGGAAGGTGCATAAAAGAACACCGAAAGTTGATATGTAACATCCCAGAGTTATGTTACAAAACTCTTTTACCCCGCTACAACCTGTTAAGTTTGTCTGCATTGTCATCCTGTGTAATTTAACATCACATCCTTACTAATGTGCATTGGAATCCTTGTTAAATATACTTTGCTGTAATTTTCATGTTCAGCAGCAGGTGGCAGCAAAGTGTTACCAGGGACTTAGTGTCAGTTTAGTATTGCTGAGCTAGAATAGTTCATTCCAGTTTAGCTCCCCCTCTGTGAGGAGGTGTGGAATGTTCCCACATCCTGCCTCATGGGCGGAGAAGGAAGTTCAGTTAGTGTGCCAGCCACCCCTGCTTGGGGAAGGCTGAGCTGGTAGGAGCTCCCAGTTCTAGGGATCCCAAACCAGAATCTTGTCTTGGCTGAGACAAAAGATCATCATTCCCAGTCTGAGCCCTTCAGCCTCAGCTGGTGGAAAGCAAGCAGCCACCTCCAGAACTCCAGGAAGAACCATACCCTGTAAGCACAACTGTGAGTACCGTCCAGAGACCAGGAGAAGCCAAATTCCTCCTCAGCTAGTCAGTCCCCAATACAGCAGAAGATAGCGCAGAAGATATAAATTCCTGCCACATTACAGAGCCAGACGACTTATCCTGCAGAGAGCTTCAGGCACATGATAGAAGCAGAAGATAGATTCCTGCCACACATTGCCAATACCTGCTGGGACCCAAGACTATTGCTGTATCTTTTTTGGATGAAAGCTGCATTAAGTAAAGACAAGTTTGAATTTTATTCCAAGTCTGGATCTCAATTATTGCTACCAAGTTCCTCAATTACTCCTACTAGCAACACACTCATTTTATTGCAAGTGAGCCAGGATCCAGGAGTCCAGCCGTACCAAGGTAGGAGACACCGTTGACACTATATCTACTACTATACAGAGACATTACACCACTCTGGCATTCCTAACCTGGTACGTGAGTTACAACACATTAAAGGGCCCTGTGTTAGTACCCTGCGCACCTGCAATTGGCGTCACAAACAAAAACTATTAACTATCATTTACACCTGACCCTGCCATTGCATATTTTGGCGTCAGAGTGCATACCCCAATCCGGCTTACTGCATATAGAGCAGATATCAAATTGGATCGTGAACATCACGGGGACGTGCAACATGGTGGGGCAGTAAGTGTGCACACGCCTACACGAACTGACTGACAGGGGTCAGCCCCTGCAACTTCTGGGTCTCCAAATTGGGCACATGGCCTGAGCTTGCCCTTTACCCCTTGGAGGTGCTGGTGTATTGTCTGAACGTGTGTTTAGCACGACTGGAGGGGGTTATCGCAGGTTATATTTCCCAATGTTTTGGGGTGTACCCTAATTTAAATTTTTTTTAAATAAATTTAAAACCAAAAAGCAGTGTATGCTACCTCCTCCTCCACTGCCGCTTCCACCTATACCGCCACATCCACCGCCTCCTCAACCTCCTACTCCATATGGACCTCGTCCTCCTAGATCAAGATAATTATTCTTTATTTTTACGTATTTTATGTTATTTAAAGTCATTTCCCTATCCACATTTGTTTGCAGAGCACTTGCCATGCTCTTAACCACATTTTGATGCCATTTGCAGCCCTCTAGCCCTTTCCATGACATTTTAGTGCTCAAAAGTTTGGGTCCCCATTGACTTCAATGGGGTTCGGGGTCAAGTTCGGGTCCCGAACTCGAACTTTTTTGTGAAGGTCGGCCGAACCTGTCGAACCCGAACATCCAGGTGTCCGCTCAACTCTATCCAAGAGTCCTCTATGACTATGTGGTAGACATCTGTAGACTCCAAGAGTCCTCTCTGACTATGTGGTAGACAGCTTTAGACCCCAAGTGTCCTCTATGGCTATGTGCTAGAGAGCTGTAGACCCCAAGAGATCCTCTATGATTCTGTGCTAGAGAGCTGTAGACCCCAAGAGCCCTCTATGATTATGTGCTAGACAGCTGGAGACCCCAATAGTCCTCTATGGCTATGTGCTAGAAAGCTGGAGACTCCAAGAGTCCTCTATAGCTATGTGGAAGACAGCGCTAGACTCCAAGAGACCTTTATGACTATGTGGTAGACAGCTTTAGACCCCAAGAGTCCTCTATGACTATGTGCTAGACAGCTTTACACTCCAAGAGTCCTCTATGGCTATGTGCTAGACATCTGTAGACTCCAATAGTCCTCTATTACTATTTGCTAGACAGCTATAGACTGCAGGAGTCCTCTATGGCTATGTGCTAGACAGCTGTAGACCCCAAGAGTTCTCTATGGCTATGTGCTAGACAGCTGTAGACCCCAAGAGTCCTCTATGACTATTTTCTAGACAGCTATAGACTCCAAGAGTCCTCTATGACTATGTGGTAGACATCTGTAGACCCCAAGAGTCCTCTATGACTATGTGCTAGACATCTGTAGACTCCAATAGTCCTCTATGACTATTTGCTAGACAGCTATAGACTGCAGGAGTCCTCTATGGCTATGTGCTAGACAGCTGTAGACCCCAAGAGTTCTCTATGGCTATGTGCTAGACAGCTGTAGACCCCAAGAGTCCTCTATGACTATTTTCTAGACAGCTATAGACTCCAAGAGTCCTCTATGACTATGTGGTAGACATCTGTAGACCCCAAGAGTCCTCTATGACTATGTGCTAGACATCTGTAGACTCCAATAGTCCTCTATGACTATTTGCTAGACAGCTATAGACTGCAAGTGTCCTCTATGGCTATTTGCTAGACAGCTGTAGACCCCAAGAGTCCTCTATGACTATGTGCTAGACAGCTGTAGACCCCAAGAGTCCTCTATGGCTATGTGCTAGACAGCTGTAGACCCCAAGAGTCCTCTATGGCTATGTGCTAGACAGCTGTAGACCCCAAGAGTCCTCTATGACTATGTGCTAGACAGCTATAGACTCCAAGAGTCCTCTATGGCTATGTGCTAGAGAGCTGTAGACCCCAATAGTCCTCTATGGCTATGTGCTAGACAGCTGGAGACTCCAAGAGTCCTCTATAGCTATGTGCAAGACAGCTCTAGACTCCAAGAGACCTCTATGACTATGTAGTAGACAGCTTTAGACCCCAAGAGTCCTCTATGACTATGTGCTAGACAGCTTTACACTCCAAGAGTTCGCTATGGCTATGTGCTAGACATCTGTAGACTCCAATAGTCCTCTATGACTATTTGCTAGACAGCTTTAGACTCCAAGAGTCCTCTATGGCTATGTGCTAGACATCTGTAGACTCCAATAGTCCTCTATTACTATTTGCTAGACAGCTATAGACTGCAGGAGTCCTCTATGGCTATGTGCTAGACAGCTGTAGACCCCAAGAGTTCTCTATGGCTATGTGCTAGACAGCTGTAGACCCCAAGAGTCCTCTATGACTATTTTCTAGACAGCTATAGACTCCAAGAGACCTCTATGACTATGTAGTAGACAGCTTTAGACCCCAAGAGTCCTCTATGACTATGTGCTAGACAGCTTTACACTCCAAGAGTTCGCTATGGCTATGTGCTAGACATCTGTAGACTCCAATAGTCCTCTATGACTATTTGCTAGACAGCTTTAGACTCCAAGAGTCCTCTATGGCTATGTGATAGACATCTGTAGACTCCAATAGTCCTCTATTACTATTTGCTAGACAGCTATAGACTGCAGGAGTCCTCTATGGCTATGTGCTAGACAGCTGTAGACCCCAAGAGTTCTCTATGGCTATGTGCTAGACAGCTGTAGACCCCAAGAGTCCTCTATGACTATTTTCTAGACAGCTATAGACTGCAAGAGTCCTCTATGGCTATGTGCTAGATAGCTGTAGACCCCAAGAGTCCTCTATAGATATGCAGCCTTCTCAATAACTTTTCCCAAAAAGGGAAGGTTGGAGGCCGGTCTGTAGTTGCTCAGAATATCCGGATCTTGGGATGGTTTCTTGAGTAGTGGCCTGATGATCGATTCTTTCAGACAGGTATGAAACTTCCCTGCTTGCAAGGAGCAGTTGACTATCTTATGGAATGCTGGCATGAACAGATCAGGGCATGTCAACATGAACTGTGTGGGGCCAGGGTTCAGGTCACAGGTAGTCTAGTGAAGGTTTAGAAGGATGTTTGAGATGGATTCTTTGGTAATTAGGTAATAAGTCAGACCATGGCAGTAGGTTGTTGTGGCATTCATTATGAGGCTCTGCATAGATTTTCGGTGTTGTAGATTTGATAGCAGACCAAATAGATGAGACTTTGTCAGGGCAAATTTCTCACATCGGTCCTTAGAGGATGTGATGTTGGGATTCCGGCACGATGGATTGCATAGACTGTCAACTATGTGGAATAGCTCGGCTGGTTTGTTGGCTGCTTTTGCTATTTCCTGTGATAGAAAAGAGGACTTTTTCTTGTTGATCATTGGCTGATAATTCTTTTCTATGACTATGTGTTAGACAGCTGTAGACCCCAAGAGTGCTCTACAGCTATGTGCTAGACAGCTAGAGACTTCCCATGTACAGAGTTCATAATGTCTCCTGAGACTCCAGACTACGGATCCGTACTTGACTTCTTCACTTCCTTCTCTAACTTGAAGCCAGGCTCTCAATGAACAACATCTTTGACCCCCTACAATCTGGCTTCAAGAAGCACCACAGCTGTGAAACAGCTCTTGTCCAGATTTGCAATGACCTGCTCATGGCCAGAGACAGAGGAGAGTGTTCCATCCTGGTACTGCTTGATCTCTCAGCGGCTTTTGATATAATTCATCATGAAATCTTGCTCAACAGACTGCAAGAGTACTGTGGCATTGATGGTTGAGTCCTCCAATGATTCTCCTCCTTCCTGGCTGGCAGAACTGAAAGGGTAGCCTTTCTGCTTTTCCAAGTGCTGATTTTATAAGTGCATTGGAGATATTCAGGAGATACTCAGGAGGTAATGTGGAGGTGGATACAATCTAAACAAGTAAGATTTGTTTGTTTAAAATCTGTCCCCTCTTTACAATGGCAGACCTGGTTCTGTGCAGGAATTGTTGTGCTTTTATTTCAGGTTCCACTCTTCAGAGGTTTGGATACTGTCTGATCTGTAGACAGCTCTCTGTAATGCAGCAGGAAATTGCCTATTTGAAATATGAGATTTGTAAATTAACCATTAAACAAACTCAGGCTGAGAACATTTCAATGTCACTGCCACAGAGGCCCCCTAGAAATGGAAGATGGGTTACTGCAGGTTCTGGTAGACTGAGAGTTGTGGATAGAAGACATGTTCCACAGTCTGTGGCTCTCCATAAATCATTTGCAGCACTTTCAGAGTGCAAGAGCAACATGGAGGATGTCTCAAGCACAGTGGGTGAGAAACAATCATCTACCATGCCTAAAGTATGCAAGACTGCAGCCAAAGACAAGAAGGAGAAGGTGAGGATGGATAGTAAGCAGCTGTTGGTGGGCAATTCCATCATAAGAGGTGTGAAGTTTTAGGAGAATGGTGTTGTGAGATGTCTCCCTGGTGCTACCACTAGCAGGGATAGACGACGGATCCTTAATATTGTCAGTAGGGATGAGCGAACTCGAACTGTATAGTTAGGGTTCGTACCGAATTTTGGGTAAAAGTCCGGGTTCGGTGTTCGTCGCTTTCTTGGCGCTTTTGTGACGCTTTCTTGGCGCTTTTTGAAAGGCTGCAAAGCAGCCAATCAACAAGCGTCATACTACTTGCCCCAAGAGGCCGTCACAGCCATGCCTACTATTGGCATGGCTGTGATTGGCCAGAGCACCATGTGACCCAGCCTCTATTTAAGCTGGAGTCACATAGCGCCGCCCGTCACTCTGCTCTGATTAGCGTAGGGAGAGGTTGCGGCTGCGACAGTAGGGCGAGATTAGGCAGATTAACTCCTCCAAAGGACTTGATTATTGATCGATCTGCAGCTGTGGGTCATTGAGCTGCTGATACTCAATTGCTCACTGTTTTTAGGCTGCCCAGACCGTTTGTCAGTCACTTTTTTCTGGGGTGATCGGCGGCCATTTTGTGTCTTGTGGTGCGCCAGCACAAGCTGCGACCAAGTGCATTTAACCCTCAATGGTGTGGTTGTTTTTTGGCTAAAGCCTACATCAGGGTGAAGCTGTCACACCAAGTGCATTTAACCAGCAATAGTCTGTTTATTTTTGTCACGAGGGTATCGAGAACCACGCCTGACTTCGTTATACCCGGGGTCAGGAAGTCGCAGCGGTTGGCTGCACGCTCTATTTAAGATAGGGCTGTTTTCCTTATGGTAGCTTTCTGGGTTTGCTTTGCAAACCCTTTTGGCTCACTCAGGGATCCGTAGCTCCTTCTCCTCAGCTGTTCCTTGTCCAGCACTCCCAAACCTCCTTATATTCCTCTCTCACACTTCTCTGGTTGCCAGAGATAGAGCTTCCTGCCTGGACATCTATTCTGACCCACTGGAGCTGTGTTGCTGCGTTCTCGGATGGTTGTTTCAGAACGCTACCCTCCGGATCCCTGTTGGACCTTTGTGGACTGCTGTGGTCGCCCACCTGGGTGTTTGTGTTTGTTTGTATTTGTCTGTCCTCTCCCTGGTGTTTCCCTCTTAGTGCAGTGGTGCGGACTAGCGATCCCACCGGCCCGTTCACTATCTAGGGCTCATTTCAGGGAAAGCCAGGGTTTAGGCACGTGATCGCCGCACGGGTGAGGAACCCGTCTAGGGACGTCAGGGCAGTCAGGTGCCAGCCGCAAGGTGAGTTAGGGGTCACCACCTTTCCCTCTCCCTTGGGCAGGGCTTTCCCTGTTTTCCTCCCTGTGTGTGACGCCGGTCATTACATTATCTCTGGCCCTTATTTTGTGTAGGTAAAAAATAAATAAAAAATAAATAATTTTTTTTACCTACTTAGAATCCAGTATGGATCAAATTGCTGCTCTGTCCAAACAATTTCGTGGCCTGTCTTTGGAGGTGGAAGAATTGAAGGCGTCGGTCCTCCAGCAACAGCAGCAATTACAACTGACTGCAAGCCCAGCGGTTGCTACTGGTAACCAGGTTGTTGCGGAACCCAAGGTCCCTCTCCCTGACAGATTTTCTGGGGGAAGGGACAAGTTTTTGACGTTCCGTGAGGCCTGTAAATTATACTTTAAACTGCGCCCTTACTCCTCTGGTAATGAAGATCAGCGGGTGGGGGTTGTTATTTCCCTGCTGCAGGGGGACCCGCAGTCCTGGGCTTTCTCTTTACCTACTGATTCCCAGGCTCTTCGGTCAGTGGATGAGTTTTTCGGGGCCTTGGGTCTCATATATGACGACCCTGACCGAGTAGCACTGGCTGAATCAAGATTACGGAGACTCTTACAAGGAGAGCGGCCGGTAGAGGATTATTGCTCTGAATTCCGTAGGTGGGCTACGGATACCCAATGGAACGACCCGGCTCTCAGGAGTCAGTTCTGCTCTGGGTTATCCGAAAGGGTTAAGGATGCGCTTGCATTATATGAGACCCCCGTTTCCCTTGATGCGGTTATGTCCCTTTCTATCCGTATAGAGAGACGCCTTAGGGACAGGTTGAAAGAACCGGAGAAATTGGTAACCCCTCCCAAGCAGCAGTTAGTCTGTACGGACTTAAACGAGCCTATGCAGCTAGGAGGAACTACTCATCAGGTCTGTCCTCCTGAGGCTCGCCGTAGGCGTGGGGTTTGTTTTTTTTGTGGGGAGAGGGGTCATTTCATTAATGTCTGTCCTTCTTTCCTCAGAAACAAAAGACCGTCGGAAAAACTACTAACCCCAGGCTGTGTGGAGGATGTCAGCCGGGGGGTATACGTCTCCTCCATACGTACATCGCAATTTGTGTTGCCAGCGGTTATTATTTTTGGTGATAAGACGGAGACTATTTCTTTCTTCTTTCTAGACAGTGGAGCAGGGGTAAATTTGATAGATGCCAATTTTGCCCGCTCTTTGGGTTTGTCTCTCTGTACGTTACAGAGACCCATTCCCATATTCGCTATTGATTCTGCTCCCCTGTCTCAGAGAAACCTCACCCACATCGTTCATAATTTACACCTTCGGGTAGGGGACCACCATAACGAGATGCTTTCAGGTTATGTTCTGGAGGGGCTTCCCACTCCGGTGGTGCTGGGCCTTCCCTGGTTGGTAGCGCACAATCCAGTGGTGGATTGGCAGGCCAGGGAGATATTGGAGTGGAGTGAGCAGTGCAGAGAAAATTGCTTAAATAGCAATTGCTTAGTCGCCTCCATAACTACCCTACCTACATTTATTTCGGATTTTGAGGAAGTTTTTTCTGAAAAAGGTTGTCAGAAGTTACCACCTCATCGTCCTTATGATTGCCCGGTTAACCTTATTCCCGGCACAAAATTACCCAAGACCAGGTTATATAATCTTTCGGGTCCAGAGAGACAAGCCATGAAAGATTATATCTCCGAGAGCTTGGCTAAGGGACACATCAGGCCCTCTTCTTCACCCGTGGCTGCAGGGTTTTTCTTCGTTAAAAAGAAAGATGGGGGCCTGCGTCCTTGCTTAGATTTTCGCGAATTAAATCGGATAACCATCCGAGACCCATACCCTCTTCCTCTCATTCCTGACCTGTTTAATCAGATTGCGGGTGCTAGGTGGTTCTCCAAACTTGATCTTAGGGGGGCCTACAATCTGATTCGTATTAAGGAGGGGGATGAGTGGAAGACAGCGTTTAACACCCCTGAGGGGCATTATGAAAATCTAGTTATGCCTTTCGGTCTGACCAATGCTCCTGCCGTCTTTCAACATTTCGTTAATGACATTTTTAGTCATCTAATCGGCAGGTTTGTGGTAATATACCTAGATGATATTTTAATTTATTCGTCTGATCTGAAAACACATGAGGTGCATGTCAGACAAGTACTGCAGGTCCTACGGACGAATGAATTATATGCTAAGATTGAAAAATGTGTCTTCGCCGTTCAGGAGATACAATTCCTGGGTTATTTTTTATCTGCGTCAGGTTTCCGTATGGATCCTAGGAAGGTCCAGGCAATTTTAGATTGGGATCTTCCTGAGAACCTCAAAGCACTACAACGGTTCTTGGGCTTCGCGAATTTCTATAGGAAATTCATTAAAGATTATTCACTTATTGTAAAACCGCTTACTGATATGACTAGGAAGGGGACTGATTTTTCTAAATGGTCTGACGCCGCTAAAGTTGCTTTTTCCTCTCTAAAAGAGAGGTTTACCTCAGCACCTGTACTAGTCCAACCTGATGTCTCTCAGCCTTTTATTGTTGAAGTCGATGCGTCAGAGGTGGGAGTGGGGGCGGTGCTGTCTCAGGGTCCGTCTCCTGGCAAATGGCGTCCTTGTGCTTTCTTTTCTAAAAAACTATCTGCAGCAGAAAAGAACTACGATATTGGCAATAGGGAACTATTAGCTATTAAACTTGCGTTTGAGGAGTGGCGTCACTTCTTAGAGGGGGCAGTCCACCCCGTCACTGTGATTACGGACCACAAAAATCTCCTGTACCTCGAATCAGCTAAGCGTCTCACCCCTATACAGGCTAGGTGGTCGCTATTTTTTACCAGGTTTAACTTTGTGATTACCTATCGTCCTGGGGCAAAGAACACCAAGGCTGATGCACTATCTCGTTGTTTCCCTGGAGGGGGTACTGTGAGTGATCCGGTGCCCATTCTACAAAGAGGAGTGGTTGTCTCTGCGGTACACTCGGTTTTGGAGGGGAAGGTGCTAGAGGCCCAGGGGGACGCCCCGGTCTCTTGCCCCTCAGAGAAATTGTTTGTACCGTTGAACCTACGTTTCGAATTATTAAGGGAACATCATAATTCGGCACTTGCTGGGCACCCGGGTAGTAAAGCAACCTTGGAGCTATTGTCTCGTCGTTTTTGGTGGCCAAGGTTGCGTCAGGATGTATTAGATTTTGTGTCTTCTTGTTCTACCTGTGCGCGCGCAAAAGTTTCACATACACGTCCTGCAGGGTCTCTATTACCACTCGTCATTCCCAATAGACCATGGACACATCTGTCAATGGATTTTATCACTGACTTACCTTTGTCTGCGGGTAAAACAGTTATTTTGGTAGTAGTGGACAGGTTTAGCAAAATGGTACACTTCATTGCGTTACCCGCACTACCTAATGCTAAGACTCTTGCTCAGGTATTCGTCAGTGAAATCGTGAAGCTTCACGGGGTCCCCTCCGATGTTGTTTCGGATCGGGGTACCCAGTTTATTTCTACATTTTGGAAAGCTTTTTGTTCCCGTTTGGGGGTACACTTGTCCTTTTCCTCAGCTTTCCATCCTCAGTCGAATGGACAGACTGAGCGTACCAACCAAAACCTTGAGACATATCTAAGATGTTTTGTATCTGAAAACCAAGAGTTGTGGTCATCATATTTACCGTTAGCTGAGTTTGCCATAAATAATCGCCGTCAGGAATCCACTGGCAAGTCACCATTTCTTGGTGCATATGGTTTTCATCCCCAATTCTGTACTTTCAAAGAGGGGGGGTCTTCTGGGGTTCCCGAAGAGGAACGTTTTTCGTCATCTCTTTCATCGGTATGGCAGAAGGTGCAAGCTAACTTGAAAAATATGGGAGGTAAATACAAATGCATGGCTGATAAGAGACGGTCGCCAGGTCCGGACCTAGGAGTGAATGACTATGTGTGGTTGTCTACTAGGAATATTAAATTGAAGGTTCCCTCTTGGAAACTGGGTCCTAGGTTTATTGGCCCTTACAAAATTGTAGCCATCATCAACCCCGTGGCTTTTCGCCTGGAGTTACCTCAGACTTTTAAAATTCATAATGTTTTTTATAAGTCGTTACTCAAAAAATATGTTCCACCTCTAGAACCATCACCGCTGCCACCCCCTCCTGTTGTCGTGAATGGTAATCTAGAATTTCAGATATCCAAAATTGTTAATTCTCGTCGGGTCCGCCGCTCTCTTCAATATCTGGTGCATTGGAGAGGTTATGGTCCCGAGGAAAGAATGTGGGTTCCTGCGTCTGAGGTAAACACCGACAGGTTAGTTCGGGTTTTTCATGCCTCTCATCCTGAGAGACCTGGTCCTGAGTGTCCGGAGGCCCCTCGTAGAGAGGGGGGTACTGTCACGAGGGTATCGAGAACCACGCCTGACTCCGTTATACCCGGGGTCAGGAAGTCGCAGTGGTTGGCAGCACGCTCTATTTAAGATAGGGCTGTTTTCCTTATGGTAGCTTTCTGGGTTTGCTTTGCAAACCCTTTTGGCTCACTCAGGGATCCGTAGCTCCTTCTCCTCAGCTGTTCCTTGTCCAGCACTCCCAAACCTCCTTATATTCCTCTCTCACACTTCTCTGGTTGCCAGAGATAGAGCTTCCTGCCTGGACATCTATTCTGACCCACTGGAGCTGTGTTGCTGCGTTCTCGGATGGTTGTTTCAGAACGCTACCCTCCGGATCCCTGTTGGACCTTTGTGGACTGCTGTGGTCGCCCACCTGGGTGTTTGTGTTTGTTTGTATTTGTCTGTCCTCTCCCTGGTGTTTCCCTCTTAGTGCAGTGGTGCGGACTAGCGATCCCACCGGCCCGTTCACTATCTAGGGCTCATTTCAGGGAAAGCCAGGGTTTAGGCACGTGATCGCCGCACGGGTGAGGAACCCGTCTAGGGACGTCAGGGCAGTCAGGTGCCAGCCGCAAGGTGAGTTAGGGGTCACCACCTTTCCCTCTCCCTTGGGCAGGGCTTTCCCTGTTTTCCTCCCTGTGTGTGACGCCGGTCATTACAATTTTTTGGCCATATACTACATCAGGGGCAAGCTGCGCCTGTCACCAAGTGCATTTAACCCTCAATGGTGTGGTTGTTTTTTGGCTAAAGCCTACATCAAGGTGAAGCTGTCACACCAAGTGCATTTAACCAGCAATAGTCTGTTTATTTTTTGGCCATATACTACATCAGGGGCAAGCTGCGCCCGTCACCAAGTGCATTTAACCCTCAGTAGTGTGGTTGGTCAAGCTGTCACACCAAGTGCATTTAACCAGCAATAGTCTGTTCATTTTTTGGCCATATACTACATCAGGGGCAAGCTGCGCCCGTCACCAAGTGCATTTAACCCTCAGTAGTGTGGTTGGTCAAGCTGTCACACCAAGTGCATTTAACCAGCAATAGTCTGTTCATTTTTTGGCCATATACTACATCAGGGGCAAGCTGCGCCCGTCACCATGTGCATTTAACCCTCAGTAGTGTGGTTGGTCAAGCTGTCACACCAAGTGCATTTAACCAGCAATAGTCTGTTCATTTTTTGGCCATATACTACATCAGGGGCAAGCTGCGCCTGTCACCAAGTGCATTTAACCCTCAGTAGTGTGGTTGGTCAAGCTGTCACACCAAGTACATTTAACCAGCAATAGTGTGGTTATTTTTTGGCCATATCCCAGTCTAATTCTGTCAGTAAATCCATAACGGTCACCCAGCGCCTAAATACTAGGCCTCAAATTTATATCCCGCTAAATCTGTCGTTACCGCTGTACTGTTGTGGCTGGGCAAGTTATTTAGTGTCCGTCAAAGCACATTTTTTGTTCTGGGTTGAAATACAATTCACAATTTAGCAATTTCATAATTTAGTGGTTTCTGCTGTATCAGAGCTATTTGAAATCTATCCCTAAAAGGGTATATAATATTCAAGGTGCACATAGGGTCATTCAGAATAACTTCACACACACGCTACTGTGCATTTCCAAGTCTAATTCTGTCAGTAAATCCATACCGGTCACCCAGCGCCTAAATACTAGGCCTCAAATTTATATCCCGCTAAATCTGTCGTTACCGCTGTACTGTTGTGGCTGGGCAAGTTATTTAGTGTCCGTCAAAGCACATTTTTTGTTCTGGGTTGAAATACAATTCCCAATTTAGCAATTTCATAATTTAGTGGTTTCTGCTGTATCAGAGCTATTTGAAATCTATCCCTAAAAGGGTATATAATATTCAAGGTGCACATAGGGTCATTCAGAATAACTTCACACACACGCTACTGTGCATTTCCAATTTAAATTCTGTCAGTAAATCCATACCGGTCACCCAGCGCCTAAATACTAGGCCTCAAATTTATATCCCGCTAAATCTGTCGTTACCGCTGTACTGTTGTGGCTGGGCAAGTTATTTAGTGTCCGTCAAAGCACATTTTTTGTTCTGGGTTGAAATACAATTCCCAATTTAGCAATTTCATAATTTTGTGGTTTCTGCTATATCAGAGCTATTTGAAATCTATCCCTAAAAGGGTATATAATATTCAAGGTGCACATAGGGTCATTCAGAATAACTTCACACACACGCTACTGTGCATTTCCAAGTCTAATTCTGTCAGTAAATCTATAGCTGTCACCCAGCGCCTAAATACTAGGCCTCAAATTTATATCCCGCTAAATCTGTCGTTACCGCTGTACTGTTGTGGCTGGGCAAGTTATTTAGTGTCCGTCAAAGCACATTTTTTGTTCTGGGTTGAAATACAATTCCCAATTTAGCAATTTCATAATTTAGTGGTTTCTGCTATATCAGAGCTATTTGAAATCTATCCCTAAAAGGGTATATAATATTCAAGGTGCACATAGGGTCATTCAGAATAACTTCACACACACGCTACTGTGCATTTCCAAGTCTAATTCTGTCAGTAAATCCATACCGGTCACCCAGCGCCTAAATACTAGGCCTCAAATTTATATTCAGCTGAATTTGAATACAATACATTGGGCCAAATAATATTTTTGTTGTTGTGGTGAACGATAACAATGAGGAAAACATCTAGTAAGGGACGCGGACGTGGACATGGTCGTGGTGGTGTTAGTGGACCCTCTGGTGCTGGGAGAGGACGTGGCCGTTCTGCCACATCCACACGTCCTAGTGTACCAACTACCTCAGGTCCCAGTAGCCGCCAGAATTTACAGCGATATATGGTGGGGCCCAATGCCGTTCTAAGGATGGTAAGGCCTGAGCAGGTACAGGCATTAGTCAATTGGGTGGCCGACAGTGGATCCAGCACGTTCACATTATCTCCCACCCAGTCTTCTGCAGAAAGCGCACAGATGGCGCCTGAAAACCAACCCCATCAGTCTGTCACATCACCCCCATGCATACCAGGGAAACTGTCTCAGCCTCAAGTTATGCAGCAGTCTCTTATGCTGTTTGAAGACTCCGCTGGCAGGGTTTCCCAAGGGCATCCACCTAGCCCTTCCCCAGCGGTGGAAGACATAGAATGCACTGACGCACAACCACTTATGTTTCCTGATGATGAGGACATGGGAATACCACCTCAGCATGTCTCTGATGATGACGAAACACAGGTGCCAACTGCTGCGTCTTTCTGCAGTGTGCAGACTGAACAGGAGGTCAGGGATCAAGACTGGGTGGAAGACGATGCAGGGGACGATGAGGTCCTAGACCCCACATGGAATGAAGGTCGTGCCACTGACTTTCACAGTTCGGAGGAAGAGGCAGTGGTGATACCGAGCCAACAGCGTAGCAAAAGAGGGAGCAGTGGGCAAAAGCAGAACACCCGCCGCCAAGAGACTCCGCCTGCTACTGACCGCCGCCATCTGGGACCGAGCACCCCAAAGGCAGCTTCAAGGAGTTCCCTGGCATGGCACGTCTTCAAACAATGTGCTGACGACAAGACCCGAGTGGTTTGCACGCTGTGCCATCAGAGCCTGAAGCGAGGCATTAACGTTCTGAACCTTAGCACAACCTGCATGACCAGGCACCTGCATGCAAAGCATGAACTGCAGTGGAGTAAACACCTTAAAACCAAGGAAGTCACTCAGGCTCCCCCTGCTACCTCTTCTGCTGCTGCCGCCTCGGCCTCTTCTGCTGCTGCCGCCTCGGCCTCTTCTGCTGCTGCCGCCTCGGCCTCTTCCTCCGCCTCTGGAGGAACGTTGGCACCTGCCGCCCAGCAAACAGGGGATGTACCACCAACACCACCACCACCTCCATCACCAAGCATCTCAACCATGTCACACGGCAGCGTTCAGCTCTCCATCTCACAAACATTTGAGAGAAAGCGTAATTTCCCACCTAGCCACCCTCGATCCCTGGCCCTGAATGCCAGCATTTCTAAACTACTGGCCTATGAAATGCTGTCATTTAGGCTGGTGGACACAGACAGCTTCAAACAGCTCATGTCGCTTGCTGTCCCACAGTATGTTGTTCCCAGCCGGCACTACTTCTCCAAGAGAGCTGTGCCTTTCCTGCACAACCAAGTATCCGATAAAATCAAGTGTGCACTGCGCAACGCCATCTGTGGCAAGGTCCACCTAACCACAGATACGTGGACCAGTAAGCACGGCCAGGTAGGCTATATCTCCCTAACTGCACACTGGGTAAATGTAGTGGCAGCTGGGCCCCAGGCGGAGAGCTGTTTGGCGCACGTCCTTCCGCCGCCAAGGATCACAGGGCAACATTCTTTGCCTCCTGTTGCCACCTCCTCCTACTCGACTTCCTCCTCCTCTTCTTCCACCTGCTCATCTAGTCAGCCACACACCTTCACCACCAACTTCAGCACAGCCCGGGGTAAACGTCAGCAGGCCATTCTGAAACTCATATGTTTGGGGGACAGGCCCCACACCGCACAGGAGTTGTGGCGGGGTATAGAACAACAGACCGACGAGTGGTTGCTGCCGGTGAGCCTCAAGCCCGGCCTGGTGGTGTGTGATAATGGGCGAAATCTCGTTGCAGCTCTGGGACTAGCCAGTTTGACGCACATCCCTTGCTTGGCGCATGTGCTGAATTTGGTGGTGCAGAAGTTCATTCACAACTACCCCGACATGTCAGAGCTGCTGCATAAAGTGCGGGCCGTCTGTTCGCGCTTCCGGCGTTCACATCCTGCTGCTGCTCGCCTGTCTGCGCTACAGTGTAACTTCGGCCTTCCCGCTCACCGCCTCAAATGCGACGTGCCCACCAGGTGGAACTCCACCTTGCACATGCTGGACAGACTGTGCGAGCAGCAGCAGGCCATAGTGGAGTTTCAGCTGCAGCACTCACGGGTCAGTCGCACTACAGAACAGCACCACTTCACCACCAATGACTGGGCCTCCATGCGAGACCTGTGTGCCCTGTTGCGCTGTTTCGAGTACTCCACCAACATGGCCAGTGGCGATGACGCCGTTATCAGCGTTACAATACCACTTCTATGTCTCCTTGAGAAAACACTTAGGGCGATGATGGAAGAGGAGGTGGCCCAGGAGGAGGAGGAGGAGGAGGAGGAAGAGCGGTCATTTTTAGCACTTTCAGGCCAGTCTCTTCGAAGTGACTCAGAGGGAGGTTTTTGGCAACAGCAGAGGCCAGGTACAAATGTGGCCAGCCAGGGCCCACTACTGGAGGACGAGGATGAGGAGGAGGTGGAGGAGGATGAGGATGAAGCATGGTCACAGCGGGGTGGCACCCAACGCAGCTCGGGTCCATCACTGGTGCGTGGCTGGGGGGAAAGGCAGGACGATGACGATACGCCTCCCACAGAGGACAGCTTGTCCTTACCCCTGGGCAGCCTGGCACACATGAGCGACTACATGCTGCAGTGCCTGCGCAACGACAGCAGAGTTGCCCACATTTTAACGTGTGCGGACTACTGGGTTGCCACCCTGCTGGATCCACGCTACAAAGACAATGTGCCCACCTTACTTCCTGCACTGGAGCGTGATAGGAAGATGCGCGAGTACAAGCGCACGTTGGTAGACGCGCTACTGAGAGAATTCCCAAATGTCACAGGGGAACAAGTGGAAGCCCAAGGCCAAGGCAGAGGAGGAGCAAGAGGTCGCCAAGGCAGCTGTGTCACGGCCAGCTCCTCTGAGGGCAGGGTTAGCATGGCAGAGATGTGGAAAAGTTTTGTCAACACGCCACAGCTAACTGCACCACCACCTGATACGCAACGTGTTAGCAGGAGGCAACATTTCACTAACATGGTGGAACAGTACGTGTGCACACCCCTCCACGTACTGACTGATGGTTCGGCCCCATTCAACTACTGGGTCTCTAAATTGTCCACGTGGCCAGAGCTAGCCTTTTATGCCTTGGAGGTGCTGGCCTGCCCGGCGGCCAGCGTTTTGTCTGAACGTGTATTCAGCACGGCAGGGGGTGTCATTACAGACAAACGCAGCCGCCTGTCTACAGCCAATGTGGACAAGCTGACGTTCATAAAAATGAACCAGGCATGGATCCCACAGGACCTGTCCGTCCCTTGTCCAGATTAGACATTAACTACCTCCCCTTAACCATATATTATTGTACTCCAGGGCACTTCCTCATTCAATCCTATTTTTATTTTCATTTTACCATTATATTGCGAGGCTACCCAAATTTGAATGAACCTCTCCTCTGTCTGGGTGCCGGGGCCTAAATATATGCCAATGGACTGTTCCAATGTTGGGTGACGTGAAGCCTGATTCTCTGCTATTAAATGCAGACTAATTCTCTGCTGACATGAAGCCAGATTCTCTGTTACGGGACCTCTCTCCTCTGCCTGGGTGCTGGGCCTAAATATATGCCAATGGACTGTTGCACTGGTGGCTGACGTGAAGCCTGATTGTCTGTTACGGGACCTCTCTCCTCTGCCTGGGTGCTGGGCCTAAATATCTGACAATGGACTGTTGCATTGGTGGCTGACGTGAAGCCTGATTCTCTGCTATGATATGAAGACTGATTCTCTGCTGACATGAAGCCAGATTGTCTGTTACGGGACCTCTCTCCTCTGCCTGGGTGCTGGGCCTAAATATCTGACAATGGACTGTTGCATTGGTGGCTGACGTGAAGCCTGATTCTCTGCTATGACATGCAGACTGATTCTCTGCTGACATGAAGCCAGATTGTCTGTTACGGGACCTCTCTCCTCTGCCTGGGTGCTGGGCCTAAATTTATGAAAATGGACTCTTACAGTGGTGGCTGACGTGAAGCCTGATTCTCTGCTATGACATGCAGACTGATTCTCTGCTGACATGAAGCCAGATTCTCTGTTACGGGACCTCTCTCCTCTGCCTGGGTGCTGGGCCTAAATATATGCCAATGGACTGTTGCACTGGTGGCTGACGTGAAGCCTGATTGTCTGTTACGGGACCTCTCTCCTCTGCCTGGGTGCTGGGCCTAAATATCTGACAATGGACTGTTGCATTGGTGGCTGACGTGAAGCCTGATTCTCTGCTATGATATGAAGACTGATTCTCTGCTGACATGAAGCCAGATTGTCTGTTACGGGACCTCTATCCTCTGCCTGGGTGCTGGGCCTAAATATCTGACAATGGACTGTTGCAGTGGTGGCTGACGTGAAGCCTGATTCTCTGCTATGACATGCAGACTGATTCTCTGCTGACATGAAGCCAGATTGTCTGTTACGGGACCTCTCTCCTCTGCCTGGGTGCTGGGCCTAAATTTATGAAAATGGACTCTTACAGTGGTGGGTGACGTGAAGCCTGATTCTCTGCTATGATATGAAGACTGATTCTCTGCTGACATGAAGCCAGATTGTCTGTTACGGGACCTCTCTCCTCTGCCTGGGTGCTGGGCCTAAATTTATGAAAATGGACTGTTGCAGTGGTGGCTGACGTGAAGCCTGATTCTCTGCTATGACATGCAGACTGATTCTCTGCTGACATGAAGCCAGATTCTCTGTTACGGGACCTCTCTCCTCTGCCTGGGTGCTGGGCCTAAATATATGCCAATGGACTGTTGCACTGGTGGCTGACGTGAAGCCTGATTGTCTGTTACGGGACCTCTCTCCTCTGCCTGGGTGCTGGGCCTAAATATCTGACAATGGACTGTTGCATTGGTGGCTGACATGAAGCCTGATTCTCTGCTATGATATGAAGACTGATTCTCTGCTGACATGAAGCCAGATTGTCTGTTACGGGACCTCTCTCCTCTGCCTGGGTGCTGGGCCTAAATATCTGACAATGGACTGTTGCATTGGTGGCTGACGTGAAGCCAGATTCTCTGCTATGACATGCAGACTGATTCTCTGCTGACATGAAGACATATTCTCTGTTACGGGACCTCTCTCCTCTGCCTGGGTGCCGGGGCCTAAATATCTGAGAATGGACTGTTCCAGTGGTGGGTGACGTGAAGCCAGATTCTCTGCTATGGGACCTCTCTCCAATTGATTTTGGTTAATTTTTATTTATTTAATTTTTATTTTAATTCATTTCCCTATCCACATTTGTTTGCAGGGGATTTACCTACATGTTGCTGCCTTTTGCAGCCCTCTAGCCCTTTCCTGGGCTGTTTTACAGCCTTTTTAGTACCGAAAAGTTCGGGTCCCCATTGACTTCAATGGGGTTCGGGTTCGGGACGGGGTTCGGGACGAAGTTCGGATCGGGTTCGGATCCCGAACCCGAACATTTCCGGGAAGTTCGGCCGAACTTCTCGAACCCGAACATCCAGGTGTTCGCTCAACTCTAATTGTTAGGCAAGCAAAGCAGGAAAGGGAGGTGGATGTTATTGTCCATCTTGGGACAAATGATCTGGCTTGCAATGAGGTTTCAAAGGTGAAAGAAGCTTTTCACACACTTGGAAAGGATATACGGGAGGTTGCATCAACTGCTTCATTCTTTGCAGTTTTGCCTGTGCATAACCTTCAGCATGACAGGAAGATGTGCATTAAGGAATTCAAAGTATGGCTTGGTAAATAGTGTCTGAACCATGGGTTTGGCTTTGTGTCTCATGTTAGCTCTTGTTGGAATAAAAAAGAACTGTACAAGAAAGATGGTTTGCATCTTTCTCTCAAGGGAACGAATGTCCTCGGTGAACAGTTCCAAGTATTTGCTAAGGAGCATTTAAACTAGGAAAGGGGGGGGAAAGAGTGATAATCCAGCAGTCCAACTGCCCCCTGGAACAATGCTAGAAGATGCCAGTAGCACAAAGGTTAAGAAATGACAGCTCAGATTATTGTCTACAAATGCTCGCAGTTAAGGGAATAAAATCAATTAACTTGAGGCTATAATGGCATCTGATAATATAGATGTTCAATGGGAGTAATGACTGGGATATAACAATACCAGGGTTCTCTCTATACAGGAAAGACAGAGAAGGCAAGAAGGGGGGAGTGGTGGTCCTGTATGTGAAAGATAGCATAAAATCTAATTTGATACAAGTTAGCGAGAACAATTTAGAGTCAGTTTGGGTTACCTTGCAGCTTGATAATCATAAGGTAACTCGTGTAGGTGTGATATATAGACCACCTAGCCAAGTCAAAGAATTAGATGATCTACTAGTTGAGGAAATAGCTAAAATGACCTTGAAGGGGGAAGTTATCATTATGGGAGACTTCAATCTTCCTGATGTAAACTGGAAAACCAAAATAGCTAGTTCTGCCAGGAGTACAGATATTCTAAATTCCCTACTGGGATTATCTCTACAGCAAGTAGTTGAGGAGCAAACCCGGAAGGAGGCCATTTTAGATTTAGTATTCACAAATGGGAATTTGGTATCTGATATTACTGTAGGGGAAAGCTTGGGATCTAGTGATCACCAGTCAGTGTGGTTTACTATAAGTACAGTGACTGAGTCACACCACACAAAAATGAAGGTTTTAGGGGGGCGTGGCCAGCTATGCAGGAGTGAGGACGTGTGTGCTGAGAGCTCCTCCACGGCACTGGAGTTAATCTACCGCCAGCGACCCCTTTAACAATGGGCAAAGTCCCTAAAAAGACCAGGACCCGTTCTGTGGCCCCCCTGATGTCCTCACAGGGGGACATACCCAGGCTTTTCGCCAAGCAGCCTGCAGCATCAGGCCCTGACATGGCCGAGCGCACCGAGCGCTTTCAAGATGGCGCCGCCGGCCCTGTTACCTCTCCGCTTTCAGCAGTAGTAGCAGAGCCTGGGCAGCACTTACCGGATAGAAGAAGATCCCGGTCCGCGTCCGTGCCGTCCTTGTGCAGCGGTCCCGACCAGATCCAGACGCCTCATGCCCAGGAGGAAGAGGGCCCTAGACCACGCGCTGACTTCTCACCTCCGGCTCAGAGAGGAGGCCTGACAGCTGCTGCGCTGTCTCCCTGTCCTCCCGTGATCCAGGTCAGTGAGGAGGAGTTCCCCCCGCTACAGAGGGCTCCTCAGTCGGCCTCTCATCCCATCTCCCGGGGTCATAAAACCCCCAGCCTATCTGCAGCCTCTCTGCGCCCAGGGGTGGGATCTCCTACTGGGTCCCCCTGGGTTTGCGCTCCAGCTAGCTATATGGGACATTCCCTGCCACAGGGAGACGCTCCTCACCGGGGGCAGTCCGGAATGGTGTGCAAAATGGCCCCAAATTCACTGCAGGCTGTGGTCTCTTCCCCGTGCGTGTTGCGGGAGCCTACCTCACCTCACTCTCCTGAGCCATCCCTAGCGAATTCCCCGCACTAGTCCACAGGCTCGTCGTGGGACGGATCCCATCCACGCCATGAGGGCCCTGCTTCACCAGGTGTACACTCCCTGGCCGCCACTACAGCGTCAGCCTCCCAGGGCTTTCCGTCATTGCCCCAGAGACCTGTGTCTCATGCTCCTCTGTTCGACAAGGACTCTCGACCACCTACCATGGCGGACTTGCCTTGATTGATACAAAGGAGGACACTGTTCAACAGAAACATGATTCCCTGTCTGCAGATGTGCAAGTATTGAAAGACAAACTACAATCCCATGACGCGCAACTGCACGTCCTGCAGTATCATCTGGATGATGTCGAAAATAGGAGTCGCCGCAACAATATTCGGATCAGAGGCCTCCCTGAGTCAATAACACAGGCGGTACTTCTACCTACCATTGTGAAAATTTTCAATGACCTCCTGGGACGTCCGCCAGGCTCCAACATCGAGATCGACAGAGCCCATAGGGCATTGAGGCCCCCCAATCCCGACCCCTCAAAGCCAAGGGACGTCATCTGCAGAGTCCAATTTTATGCCATCAAGGATCAGATTCTGCTCAAAGCCCGACAGATGTCGTCTCTGTCCTATGACGGCGTCCCCTTTATCTTGCTACAGGACTTATCCCGCTATAACCTAGCCCAGCATGCTGCCCTGCGCCCACTCTTGCACCTTCTCAAAGAGCGCAATATCCCTTACCGCTGGGGCTTTCCTTTTGCTCTACTTGCGGGCCCCAAGGATCAAGTTGTCACTTTGCGGGACCCTACAGATCTTCCCCACTTTCTGCAGCAGCTGGACTTGCCGCCGGTTGATTTGGGGCCCTGGCCATCTCTTCTCCCACCTGCCTCTGAGTCGACGGGGCGACAGCGCCCATTGCCTGCTGAAAGAGCACCCAGATCTTATGCTCCGACCTCAAGAGGGCGACGTCGGAAGGGAACGGGCTACTCAAGTCGTGGATCCCCACCTCATCTTACCACCTGAGGGGCTTCCTGCTTAATCTGCCTGGGACTACTAAAGCTTTAACTTGCTGACTGTTGCTTACTGGTTCTTAGTTGTTTGCCCATTCTCTTTCTCTGTCTTTATGCTCTGAAACTGCTGGTGATTATTAGTTTCTATTTGCATCTACCGGTGTTGTGGCGGGTCAGCTCTTGTCTGGCTGCCACTTTCTCCCCCAAATAAGTAGAGACTTTCCCTTGGGGTGTCTGCCCCGAGTGACAGCCTCTTTGGACCTTTGGGTCACTTAAAACCACTCTACCTTCCCTTCTCAGGGTTTTCCTCCTATTTGTTTACTTCTAATTGTTTTTTCTTTTTGTTTTTTGTCGGTCGTTTCCCCGTTCCTGCCTTGTGTTTCTTTTCCCTCTCCCCCTCCCCCCACAGCAATGGGGTTGCTGAAGATCGCATCATTCAACGCGAAGGGTCTCAACACTCCCAAAAAAGGGCCCAGGTACTTCACCATTTCCATCGCCGAAAGGTACATGTTGTCTGTTTCCAAGAAACGCACTTTAAGGAGGGTAGCGCCCCGAACATACGACATCGACACTACACAACCTGGCACTTTGCAAACAATGTGGTGAATAAGACTAAAGGAGTCGCCATAGCGATCCACAAGTCTTTACCTCATCAAGTGCTGGGATGTACTGCCGACCTGGATGCGAGATATCTGGCCCTCGCACTACTTATTGGAGGCCAAGAATTAACCTTCCTCAAAGTATATGCAATCAAAACCAAGCTCCCTTCCTTGTAAACCTCATTAATAATGTCATACCGCTACTCCGGGGGACTGTTATTTTATGTGGTGACCTTAATCTGACGCTTGACCCTACTCTTGACAATTCGACTGGACATGCCTCCCTCACATATTCCACCATTTAAAAGGTCAAACGGGCACTGCTCCAATTACAATTGCGCGATCCCTGGCGGATCCAGCACCCAACTGATAAGGATTGACCATATCCTTATTCAGCAATCGGCCCTATCCTGGCTTGACTCCACACAAATAGGAAGCATCCTTTGATCGGACCACGCTCCCATATACTGTTCCCTGATTTTGCCCTCCCTCTCTGGGCAGGAGTGGACGTGGCGGTTAAACGAGAGTCTTCTTCTTGATGCGAGGTGTGCTGCTGACCTCACTAGCAGTATAACAAACTTCTTGTCGGATCATATGGAGGATACTACACCAATACCGATCCAATGGGAGGCCTTGAAGTGTGTTCTTCGAGGCATGCTCATTAAGCATGGCTCCCGTCTCAAGAAGGAGAAAGCCCACTCACTTAAGCTTGCTCTACAAAAAGTCACTTCCCTGGAACTTGCCCACAAACGAGCACTTACCCTGCAAACGCTTCACAATCTCCAGAATGCACGTATGGAAGCTAAACGCCTCCTGGATGTATCCTATAAACGTATGGTACAAGTTTGCAGGAGTAAATTCTATAAATATGGAAACAAAAGTGGACGTATGTTGGCAAGGGCTCTTAGGGGAAGACTGGCAACCTCCCACATTCCCGCCATCAAAAACGCCCAAGATCGTATGGTTCATACGACCACTGATATCGCGGCTACTTTTCACTCCTTCTACTCGAAGCTCTACAACCTGCCCCAAACATCCCCCCAAGTAGTGGGTAAATCTCCCGACCCGCCTCTCCTACTTCCCAAGCTTTCCACGCTTGACTCTGCCGCTATGGAGGCTCCATTCACAGACGCTGAACTTCATGCGGTACTTAAGTCGCTCCCGGGTGGCAAGAGCCCGGGCCCATATGGGTTTACGGCTAGGTTCTACAAATCTTTCTCTTCCAATCTCTCCCCTATTATGCTCCGGGTCTTCAATGGAGTGTCTCCTGGGCTCCCCTTCCCGGCGCAGACCACGGAGGCGCATATCACGGTTATCCCGAAACCGGGAAAGGACCCGCACTTGTGTGCCAGCTATCATCCTATCTCTCTTCTAAACGTTGATCTTAAGATCTTCGCCAAATTAATGGCGAATAGATTGAACACTTATCTCCCTTCCCTGGTCTGCGCTGATCAAGTTGGGTTTGTGCCGGGTAGGGAGGCCCAGGACAACACTCTTAAAACCTTAGATATCATCCACTATGCCAAATCTAAAAAGGTTCCCCTTATAGTGCTTTCCCTAGACGCAGAAAAGGTCTTCGACCGGATATCTTGGCGCGCCATCCATGAGGCTCTCTCACATATAGGCCTGGGCCCGATATTCCTGTCAAAGATCCTGACACTTTACCAGCATCCCACTGCTAGAGTAAAATAAATGGGGCCCTCCCCCCCCCTTTCCGAACCATAATGGGACGAGACAGGGCTGCCCATTGTCCCCCTTACTATACATCCTAGTCATGGAACACCTGCTGGCCTCCATACGTGCCAATCCGGACATAACGGGAATAAATATCGGATCACAAGAATATAAATGCACGGCGTTTGCTGACGATCTCCTTCTCTACATAACCAACCCACGCATCTCTCTACCTTCCTTGCTTCGGAAGATATCTCAATTTGGTGCTTGGTCTAATTTTAAAATCAATATGTCCAAGTCAGAGGCCCTAGACGTCACTTTGCCTAGCGACCTCACCCCCGTTCTCAAGGCTTCTCTTCCCTTTGCTTGGCCACCTGGAGGCATAACATATTTGGGGATTAAAGTGACAGCAGATCTCTCGCGACTTCATAAATTGAACTTTGCGCCCCTTCTCCTACAGTTCCAAAAAGACGGATGGCGTAAACGTGACTTCTCTTGGTTTGGTAGGATTAGCATATTAAAGATGACCCTCTTACCAAAACTACTGTACCTTTTACAGACTATCCCCCTCCGCATCCCGTCCTTGTTTTGGTCCCAACTCCGTAGATGCTTCACGCAGTTTGTATAGGCCCCTGGCCGACCGCGAATAAAATGGGAGATAATGACTCGCACCAAGGAAACAGGAGGGGTGGGTCTCCCAGATTGTCAACTATATTACCACTCTGCAGCCTATGCCCGACTGTTGGACTTGACACGTACTGATACTTCCAAGTCGTAGGTGCAAATTGCAAAGGATACCTCACCGTGCTCGGTATCAACCCTCCCATGGTTAGTGGGCTCTCCCCGTCAAACATCATCGCAATTGTCCTTCTCTGCCCATCATACCCTCGCAACCTTAGCATCCATAGGTCGCTTAACCTCACTGATTGACCCTAAAGGCCCCCTGGTGCCAATCACTGATCATCCTAGATTCCCCCCAGGGCACTCATCTAAGCACTTTCTTCAAGGCACAAGAACCCGACCGATCAGGTTCTGCCAGGTTCTCTCTGGACCCGCACTGAAACCCCTGTCCCAGATTCTGGAGGCTCCACTAACCCGTAATTCCTTTGAATATCTGCAGCTTCAACATTTTTATACCTCTCTAAGCAAAACCCACACTCTGGCCAGGAAACTCACTGAGTTTGAGCGGATGTGTGTCTCCTTCTCAGCGATCCCACACCCCATATCCTCGATTTACAAGCTGCTGATACACCAGCGATCCTCGTGCCTTCCTCCATAATGTCAGGCCTGGCAGCGGGATCTGGGGAACCATTATACCCCAGCCCAGTGGAACAGATGCTTCCTTCTATCACACAAATCAACGATTTCGGCCAAAGCTCAAGAAACGAGCTACAAAATGATATCCAGAGGGTACAGAGTACCAGTGCTACTCCACAAATGGTTCCCGGCAGTATCGGACCGTTGTTGGAGGTGTCTTAAAGAGGAAGGCACGATGATCCATGTGTGGTGGGATTGTAGTGGCTTACGGCCCTTCTGGAACTTTGTTCATAGAATAATCAAATAAGTCACAGGAGTCCCCGTCCAAAATTCTCCAGAAGCCCTCATACTGTTCGACAGTGTCCTAAATGTCCCGGCATATAAGAAATCCCTCCTAAAGTACATGGTTCAGGCAGCAGAGGCGGTGATTTCTAGGCATTGGAAATCCCCCTCTCCCCCCTCGCCTGAGGAGTGGTTTGATGAAATTGCTCTGTATCAGAGGCTAGAAGACCTCATTAGTATTACGCCCGCAGACACCGCACGATATGTGAAGATATGGGGCCCCTGGGAAGCCTTTCGCTCTTCAGCCGCATTTCGAGATGCGCAGGTCGAGCCGCTCCGGCAGAATCTGTTCCCTTCCCCCCTCCCTTTCCTGCCCCCCTGTTCCCTTGTCCGATGTCTCGTATGTCTATCTGCTGTTACTATTTACATGTCCGTTTAGATATGCCTAATTCACATTCTTCCGTGATTTACATTGCTTGATGACGGGTGTGTACACCCACTACGGTTCTGTAGACATCATATTGAACTGTTAACATTGCTTGAAAGTGCACCTCTCTCTATTTTGGTTGTACTGAAAAATCTCAATAAAACCTAAATGAAGAAAAACGAAAGTTTTAGATTTTAGAAAAACTGACTTTTCTTAAATTAGATTAGTGGTATACGAGTCCCTATCAGACTGGAACTGTTTCATTGGAGTCCAGGAGAAATGGGACTACTTAAAAGAGGCACTATTGAAGGCAACAGAAAATTGAATTAGGCTTGTCAGTAAAAGCAAAAAAAGGAAGAGACCACTGTGGTACTCAGCAGAAGTGGCCAAAAACATTAAAAACAAAAAGATAGCATTTAGGAATTATATAAAAAAAAAAAAACGAGGATGACAAATTTATAAGATTAGGCAGAGATAGGCCAAACAAGTTATAAGAGCTTCTAAAGCACAGGCAGAAGAGAAATTAGCTCAGTCAGTGAAAAAAGGCGATAAGGCATTCTTCAGATGATGATCCATGTGTGGTGGGATTGTAGTGGCTTACGGCCCTTCTGGAACTTTGTTCATAGAATAATCAAATAAGTCACAGGAGTCCCCGTCCAAAATTCTCCAGAAGCCCTCATACTGTTCGACAGTGTCCTAAATGTCCCGGCATATAAGAAATCCCTCCTAAAGTACATGGTTCAGGCAGCAGAGGCGGTGATTAGGCAGAGAGAGGCCAAACAAGTTATAAGAGCTTCTAAAGCACAGGCAGAAGAGAAATTAGCTCAGTCAGTGAAAAAAGGCGATAAGGCATTCTTCAGATACATAAATGAAAAAAGGAAACTAAAACAAGGAATTACCAAATTAAAAACAAAAGAAGGAAGGTATATGGAAGAAGATAAAGAACTAGCTGACTGCCTCAATGAATACTTCTGTTCAGTTTTTATAGTGCAAGGCTTGGAAAGGGTTACTCCACCATCAAGGGGTGGTAATCATAAAAAGAAGCTTTTAAATCGTGAGTCGTTCTGGATTTTTAAAATGGGGTCCACCGCACCAAGTGGGCTTAATCGGAAACACGACTTGATGTTACATTATTGAATTTTTGATCCATGATTTGTGTGTGTTCTTTTGTTTTAATTTATCATGCCTTTTAGCATGTGTTGTCAATCTCATTTAATGGAGGAGCTTGTAGTTAGTGTGTCCACCTGCTCCTAGGTGGAGGCGCTATATATCCAACCTCCTCCTCAGTATGCGTATGTCATGAGGTAGGATCGCTATTGTCCCTGATCTGAAACATGTAAAAGGAGTGTAACTGGCTTTTATCTGCACTGAAAAAAGGCAACATTTTAATCGAGCTGGACCCTTTTCTCTTTTTACAGGAGTCGTCCCAGAAGATTGGAAATTAGCAAATGTTGTGCCCATTCACAAGAAAAGTAGTAGGGAGGAATCGGGCAACTATATGCCAGTAAGCCTGACATCAATAGTGGGGAAATTAATGGAAACCATACTTAACTGCCTCCGGACCGCCTAACGCAGGATCGTGGTCCGGAGGCAGCTGTCCCAGGCAGAGTCACGCGTCTACGCGTCATTTCACGAGACGCGTGACTTCCTGTGAACGCGCGCACACAGGCGCGCGCGTTCAAAGGATCGGAAGGTAAGAGAGTGTATCTACAGCCTGCCAGCAGCGATCGTTCACTGGCAGGCTGTAGATGCGATTTTTTTAACCCCTAACAGGTATATTAGACGCTGTTTTGATAACAGCGTCTAATATACCTGCTACCTTGTCCTCTGGTGGTCCCTTTTGCTTGGATCGACCACCAGAGGACACAGGTAGCTCTGTAAAGTAGCACCAAACACCAGTACACTACACCCCCTGTCACTTATTAACCCCTTATGAACCCCTAATCACCCCATATAGACTCCCTGATCACCCCCCTGTCATTGATCACCCCCCTGTCATTGATCACCCCCCTGTAAGGCTCCATTCAGATGTCCGTATGTGTTTTACGGATCCACGCATCCATGGATCGGATCCGCAAAACACATACGGACGTCTGAATGGAGCCTTACAGGGGGGTGATCAGTGACAGGGGGTTGATCAGCCCATATAGACTCCCTGATCACTTCCCTGTCATTGATCACCCCCTGTCGTTGATCATCCCCCCGCAAGGCTCCATTCAGACCCCCGTTTTTTTTTTTACGGATCCACGCATCTATGGATCGGATCCGCAAAACACATACGGACGTCTGAATGGAGCCTTACAGGGGGGTGATCAATGACAGGGGGGTGATCACCCCATATACACTCCCTGATCACCCCCTGTCATTGATCACCCCCCTGTCATTGATCACCCCCCTGTAAGGCTCCATTCAGATGTCCGTATGTGTTTTACAGATCCACGCATCCATGGATCGGATCCGCAAAACACATACGGACGTCTGAATGGAGCCTTACAGGGGGGTGATCAATGACAGGGGGGTGATAACCCCATATAGACTCCCTGATCACCCCCCTGTCATTGATCACCCCCTGTAAGGCTCCATTCAGACTTTTTTGGGCACAAGTTAGCGGAAATTTATTTTATTTTTATTTTTTTCTTACAAAGTCTCATATTCCATTAACTTGTGTCAAAAAATAAAATCTCACATGAACTCACTATACCCCTCACGGAATCCATATGCGTAAAATTTTTTAGACATTTATATTCCAGACTTCTTCTCACGCTTTAGGGCCCCTAAAATGCAAGGGCAGTATAAATACCCCACATGTGACCCCATTTCGGAAAGAAGACACCCCAAGGTATTCGCTGAGGGGCATATTGAGTCCATGAAAGATTGAAATTTTTGTCCCAAGTTAGCGGAAAGGGAGACTTTGTGAGAAAAAAATTTTTTTATTTCTGCTAACCTTTGCCCAAAAAAAAAAAATTCTATGAACTCGCCATGCCCCTCATTAAATACCTTGGGGTGTCTTCTTTCCAAAATGGGGTCACTTGTGGGGTAGTGATACTGCCCTGGCATTTTAGGGGCCCAAAAGCGTGAGAAGAAGTCTGGGATCCAAATGTCTAAAAATGCCCTCCTAAAAGGAATTTGGGCCCCTTTGGGCACCTAGGCTGCAAAAAAGTGTCACACATGTGGTATCGCCGTACTCAGGAGAAGTTGGAGAATGTGTTTTGGGGTGTCATTTTACATATACCCATGCTGGGTGAGATAAATATTTTGGTCAAATGCCAACTTTGTATAAAAAAATGGGAAAAGCTGTCTTTAGCCGAGATATTTCTCTCACCCAACATGGGTATATGTAAAATGACACCCCAAAACACATTCCCCAACTTCTCCTGAGTATGGCGATACCACATATGTGACACTTTTTTGCCGCCTAGGTGGGCAAATGGGCCCACATTCCAAAGAGCACCTTTCGGATTTCACCGGTCATTTTTTACAGATTTTGATTTCAAACTACTTCTCACGCATTTGGGCCCCTAAAATGCCAGGGCAGTATAACTACCCCACAAGTGACCCCATTTTGGAAAGAAGACACCCCAACGTATTCCGTGATGGGCATGGTGAGTTCCTAAATTTTTTTATTTTTTGTCACAAGTTAGCGGAAAATGATGATTTTTTTTTTTTCTTACAAAGTCTCATATTCCACTAACTTGTGACAAAAAATAAAAACTTCCGTGAACTCACTATGCCCATCACAAAATACCTTGGGGTGTCTTCTTTCCAAAATGGGGTCACTTGTGGGGTAGTTATACTGCCCTGGCATTTTAGGGGCCCTAATGCGTGAGGAGTAGTTTGAAATCAAAATGTGTAAAAAATGGCCAGTGAAATCCGAAAGGTGCTCTTTGAAATGTGGGCCCCTTTGCCCACCTAGGCTGCAAAAAAGTGTCACACATCTGGTATCGCCGTACTCAGGAGAAGTTGGGGAATATGTTTTGGGGTGTCATTTTACATATACCCATGCTGGGTGAGAGAAATATCTCGGCAAAAGACAACTTTTCCCATTTTCTTATACAAAGTTGGCATTTGACCAAGATATTTATTTCACCCAGCATGGGTATATGTAAAATGACACCCCAAAACACATTCCCCAACTTCTCCTGAGTACGGCAAAACCACATGTGTGACACTTTTTTACAGCCTAGGTGGGCAAAGGGGCCCACATTCCAAAGAGCACCTTTCGGATTCCACCGGCCATTTTTTACAGATTTTGATTTCAAACTACTTTGCACGCATTTGGGCCCCTAAAATGCCAGGGCAGTATAACTACCCCACAAGTGACCCCATTTTGGAAAGAAGACACCCCAAGGTATTTCATTGTGGGCATAGTGAGTTCATGGAAGTTTTTATTTTTTGTCACAAGTTAGTGGAATATGAGACTTTGTAAGGAAATAAAAAATTCATCATTTTCCGCTAACTTGTGACAAAAAATAAAAAGTTCTATGAACTCACTATGCCCATCAGCGAATACCTTAGCGTGTCTACTTTCCGAAATGGGGTCATTTGTGGGGTTTTTCTACTGTCTGGGCATTGTAGAACCTCACGAAACATGACAGGTGCTCAGAAATTGAGAGCTGCTTCCAAAAGCGGAAGTTCACATTTTTGTACCATAGTTTGTAAATGCTATAACTTTTACCCAAACCATTTTTTTTTTTTTTACCCAAACATTTTTTTTTTATCAAAGACATGTAAAACAATAAATTTAGGGAAAAATTTATATATAGATGTCATTTTTTAAAAAAAATTTATAACTGAAAGTGAAAAATGTCCTTTTTTTGAAAAAATTTCATTAAATTTCGATTAATGACAAAAAAAGTAAAAATGTCAGCAGCAATGAAATACCACCAAATAAAAGCTCTATTAGTGAGAAGAAAAGGAGGTAAAATTCATTTGGGTGGTAAGTTGCATGACGAGCAATAAACGGTGAAAGTAGTGTAGTGCAGAAGTGTAAAAAGTGGTCTGGTCATTAAGGGGGTTTAAGCTAGCGGGGCTGAGGGGGTTAAGGAGAGGATTGTGGAACATCTAAAATCCCATGGATTAAAGGTTGAAAAACAGCATGGGTTTACTTCAGGGAGATCATGTCAAACTAATCTTATTGATTTTTTTGATTGGGTGACTAAAATAATAGATGGAGGAGGTGCAGTAGACATCACTTATCTAGACTTTAGTAAGGCTTTTGATACTGTCCCACATAGAAGGCTTATCAATAAAGTGCAGTCTTTGGGCTTGGACACGCATATTGTTGAATGGACTAGGCAGTGGCTGAGGGACAGGTAACAGAGGGTTGTAGTCCATGGAGTATATTCAGACCAAGGTCTTGTTACCAGTGGGGGACCTCAGGGATCTGTTCTGGGACCCATATTGTTTAATATCTTTATCAGCGAAATTGCAGAAGGCCTCGATGGTAAGGTGTGTCTTTTTTCTGATGACACAAAGATTTGTAACAGGGTTGATGTTCCTGGAGGCAGGGGCGTAGCGTGGGGGGGGCCAGGGGGGCCGTTGCCCCGGGCGCCAAATTGTAGGGGGCGCCAGGCAGAAGGCAGTAAAATGAGGGTGATGGAAGCCTATGGCTCCCATCCCCTCCGTTCCGCCTGGCCTCAAGCTTTAAAACGCAGTAGAGCGGCGCAGGAGTCCAGGAGATCGTGATTATATGACCGTGACCTCCTGCGCCGGGTCTCGCGAGATGACGCGATGACGCGGCGCAGGAGGCCACGGTGATGTGTTCCTGACTGCCTGCGCCGGGTCTCGCGAGATGACGCGATGACGCGGCGCAGGAGGCCACGGTGATGTGTTCCTGACTGCCTGCGCCGGGTCTCGCGAGATGACGAGATGACGCGATGACGCGATGACGCGATGACGCGGCGCAGGAGGCCACGGTGATGTGTTCCTGACTGCCTGCGCCGGGTCTCGCGAGATGACGCGATGACGCGGCGCAGGAGGCCACGGTGATGTGTTCCTGACCGCCTGCGCCGGGACGCCCAAGCAAAGACTGCAAGAGGTGATGAAGAGAGGTGAGTACTTTTTTTTTTTTTTATGTAAGTACTGGGGGCCATACTGGGGGCACTATGGAGGTGGCCAGTATATTTAAAGAATGGGTACCGTTTTATATTATACAGAGGGGCCATGATACATTATACAGAAGGCCATTATATATTATAGTTATACAGAGGGGGCCATAATAAATAATAATTATACAAAGGAGCCATTATATATTATACAGAGGGGCCATTATAATAATACAGAGGGGCCATTATATATTATAATAATACAGAGGGGCCATTATATATTAGAATTATACAAGGGGGCCATAATATATAATAATTATACAGAGGGCCCATTATTAATAGCCTCTCTGTATAACTATAATATATAATGGCCCCTCTGTAATATTAGGATATATAATGGCCCCTCTGTATTAATATAATATATAATGGCCCCTCTGTATAATATATAATGGCTCCTTTGTATAATTATTATTTATTATGGCCCCTTCTGTATAACTATAATATATAATGGCCTCTCTGTATATTATATATAGTGACCCCTCTGTAATATTAGGATATATAATGGCCCCCTCTGTATTAATATTATATATATATAATGCCCCTCTGTATAATTATTATATATAATGACCCCTCTGTAATATTAGGATATATAATGGACCCTCTGGATAATTATTATATATAATGGCCCCCTCTGTATTATTAGGATATATAATGGCCCATTATATATCCTAATATTACAGAGGGGTCATTATACAGAGTGGGGCATTATATATAATAATAATAACTAATATTAATAAAACTCTGCAGAGATGTGACGTGGCTGAAAGAAGGTGTCATGGCGGTCTTATCTCTGAATGAAGATGCTGAGGAAAGTCTACATCACAGGAGACGTCACTGGATGGATGAGGTATGTGGTGCTGTATTATACTGTATATTTTGTAGTGATGTATGTAATGTCCAAACACATATTTGTTATACGGTAGGGTTGGGGGGGGGGGGGTGGATTGAGAATATGGCCCACCCTGCTGCATCCTGGCCCCAGACTTCAGGTCACACTGTGCGTGTTCTGAATTCTGGGGCCTTATACCCATCTACTACATCATCTGTACTTAGAGCGTTGTCACCATGTTATCTGTGGTGTTACATAGGACTGCTACATTAGCTGTAAAAGGGGCGTGTCCACAGGTTGGGAGGGGGGGGGGGGCGCAATACATGGCTCGCCCCGGGTGCTGGCAACCCACGCTACGCCACTGCCTGGAGGGATACACCAAATGGAAAAGGATTTAGGAAAACTAGAGGAATGGTCAAAAATCTGGCAACTAAAATGTAATGTGGATAAGTGCAAGATAATGCACCTGGGACGTAAAACCCCAAGAGCAGAATATAAAATCAGTGATACAGTTCTAACCTCAGTATCTGAGGAAAGGGATTTAGGGGTCATTATTTCAGAGGACTTAAAGGTAGGCAGACAATGTCATAGAGCAGCAGGAAATGATAGCAGAATGCTTGGGTGTATAGGGAGAGGAATTACCAGTAGAAAGAGCAGGGGCGGACACAGACAGCAAAGAATGTGCCTGGGCCCCCTCCTCTCCAAGCCAAGTTCTCAACATAACCAATTGCGTCCTAACATTACTTATAGCAATACAAAACATACAGTGTCACTGTGATTTTGTAGTAAAAAGGTCACAGAGAGGCAAAGAGCATTATCAATCATGTTAATGCTCCATGTCTGTGCTGTACGGAGCGGGGCTTGACACTCTTTCACGCAGTGGATTACCCACACAGGATCCGCTCGTGTGAAAGAGCCCTAAGCCCAATGCATGGCTACACTCACCCTACCTCATCCAGGATGTCACTGGCGTCGGCGTGATGTCCGCTGGATCCAGAACGAGGTCCCTGTGGTGATAGAGAAAAAGAAAAATCACATAAGTAAGGGATGGTGACTGCCCCTGTGAAATCGCCAGCAGAGGGCACTGTGTTGGTCCTGTAAGACTGAGCCATGCCAAATTGCCAATGTATAGCAAGGTAATCTAGTGCTACCATACAGTACTAATGCCCACATTGTGGCCCCTCACAGTAATTAAGCCATCAAAATAGTTATGTCCTCCTTGTGGCCCCTCACAGCAGTTATATCTACATATGTGCCCCCTCACAGTAGTTATGCCCAGATATGTGCCCCTCACAGTCATTATGCCAGATATGTGCCCCTGACAGTGGTTATAGCCAGATATGTGCCCCTGACAGTGGTTATAGCCAGATATGTGCCTCCCTCACAGTGGTTATAGCCAGATATGTGCCTCCTCAGTCGTTATGCCCAGATATGTGCCTCCTCAGTAGTTATGCCCAGATATGTGCCCCCTCAGTCGTTATGGCCAGATATGTGCCTTCTTCACAGTCGTTATGCCCAGATGTGTGCCTTCTTCAGTCATTATGCCCAGATATGTGCCTCCCTCACAGTCGTTATACCCAGATATGTGCCCCCTCACATTCGTTATGCCAGATATGTGCCCCTCACACTAGTTATGCCCAGATATGTGCCCCCTCACATTCGTTATGCCAGATATGTGCCCCTCACAGTAGTTATGCCCAGATATGTGCCTCCCTCACAGTCATTATGCCCAGATATGTGCCTCCCTCACAGTCATTATGCCCAGATATGTGCCTCCTTCACAGTCGTTATGCCCAGATATGGGCCCCTCTCACAGTTGTTATGCCCAGATATGTGCCTCCTTCACAGTCGTTATGCCCAGATATGGGCCCCTCTCACAGTTGTTATGCCCAGATATGTGCCTCCCTTACAGTGGTTATGCTACATATGTGCCTCTCTCACAGCAGTTATGCCAGATATGTGCCCCATCACAGTCATTATGCAAGATATGTGCCCCTCACAGTATTTATAGCCAGATATGTGCCTCCTCAGTCGTTATGCCCAGATATGTGCCTCCTCAGTAGTTATGCCCAGATATGTGCCCCCTCAGTCATTATGGCCAGATAAGTGCCTCCCTCACAGCAGTTATGCCAGATATGTGCCCCTAGTTATGCCAGATATGAGCCCCCTTACAGCAGTTATGCCAGATGTGCCCCTCACAGTGGTTATGCCAAATATGTGCCCAATGCCCATAGTTACGCCAGATATGAGCTGCCTTATAACAGTTTTGCCAAATATGTGCTCCTCACAGTAGTTATGCCAGATATGTGCCCAGTGCCCATAGTTATGCCAGATATGAGCTGCCTTATAACAGTTATGCCAGATATGTGCCCCTCATAGTAGTTATGCCTATATATCTGTGCTCCCTCAAAGTAGTTGTTTTACCCAGATATGTGCCCCTCACAGTGGCTCTTTTGTGCCTCCTGTTTGCAGCTTTATGGGGGGGGGGGACCTAATACTTACCTTCTTCCCTGATGACAGGCTCCCACACTCACATCGTGCTGCTGGCTGTGCTGGAGGCAGATTCCCAGGCATTCAGCGCTCCTCCCACAGCCAGCAGCGCAATGTGCGGCCAGCAGGGGGAGCGCCTGAGCTCTGAATATCAGTGAAGCAGGGAGCAGAGAGGTCTCCCTGCTTCACTATAGAAACTAACAGCCCGACAGTGACGAGAACTGCTGGGCCGGGTGAGTGCTCCCCCCCCCCCTCCTCCTTGACTCTGTGCCACCTGTTTGAAGAGCGCTCTGACCAGGCCCGGCATTCTCACTGTACTTCATGCTGGGCCCGGTCAGAGCGCTCCCATTACATGAGAGTGCAGCGGGCCCCCTCCCCCGCCAGGCCTGTACGCCCCTGCTTGGGCCCCCCAGGAACAACTGGGCCCGGGGCAGCTGCCTTTGCCCCGCTTTAATGACGGCCCTGGGAGTTTCTTATCTCCCCCTGCAGCCGGTAAGAAGGGGCCCCCTCCTGCTCTGGGCCCCTGTGCAACCGAACCGGCTGCACATGCGGTATGTCCGCCCCTGAGACAGAGGGAGGCGCTCATGCCGCTCTACAGAGCACTAGTGAGACCTCATCTGGAGTATTGTGCACAGTACTGGAGACCATATCTCCAGAAGGATATTGATACTTTGGAGAGAGTTCAGAGAAGAGCTACTAAACTGGTACATGGATTGCAGAATAAAACTTACCAGGAAAGATTAAAGGACCTTAACATGTATAGCTTGGAAGAAAGACGAGACCGAGGGGATATGATAGAAACTGCTAAATACATAAAGGGAATCAACAAGGAAAAAGAGGAGAGAATATTTAAAAGAAGAAAAACTGCTACAAGAGGACATAGTATTAAATTAGAGGGGCAAAGGTTTAAAAGTAATATCAGGAAGTATTACTTTACTGAGAGGGTAGTGGATGCATGGAATAGTCTTCCTGCAGAAGTGGTAGCTGCAAATACAGTGAAGGAGTTTAAGCATGCATGGGATAGGCATAAGGCCATCCTTCATATAAGATAGGGCCAGGGGCTATCCATAGGATTCAGATATATTGGGCAGACTAGATGGGCCAAATGGTTCTTATCTGCCGACACATTCTAAGTTTCTTCTAGTTCTCATCCACACACAGCACAGGAGCTCCGCCCCTCATATCACATGACCGTCATCACAACATCTTATCCTCTTCTCTGCTGAGCCCCGCCCCCTGCACTGATCACATGACAGTGACGTCACCGCAGGTCCTTCAGCTCTGGCAGTGTAGCAGATACTGGGCAGGTCCTGGTCGGTAGTCAGGGCTCTTGTTCTCTCTGGTATCAGCCATTCCTCCAGCCTGCAGGTAAGATGAGCTGTGAGGAGACAGTGTGGTGGAGAGCTCAGACATGTCACCTCTGGAGATTCTCCTCCATTACACACAAGGAATCCTTCTCCGCTCCTCAGCTTAGAATGATGGGGGAGTAGTAGTGGGGAGAGTGGGGGTTGTTATCATTCAGTGCTGGATGAGAGAATCTGCTCCGTGTGAATGAGGTTTTCACTGCCAGGAGCTTAGATACACACTGCAGGTTCCAAGGTACCACTTGGAGCTGAATCTGAGTTCAGGAAATGTTTTTTTACAGTACAAATTAATTTATTAAGTTATTACAGACTTCGCGAAGCAATAACTTAATCTCATCGGAGCCAATACATTCTAATACTGTATGGAGATCCTCAGCTTAGTATGATGGGGGGAGGAGTAGTGGGGATAGTGGGGGTTGTCATCATTTAGGGCTGGATGAGAGAATCTGCTCAATGTGAATAAGGTTTTTTACCACCAGGAGCTTAGATACACATGAAGCTCAGAACCTCCTGCCTCCACACACTGCACTGCCAGGAGCTTAGATACACCCGGAGCTCAGGGTTTTCCCGTCAGTGCAGCTTTATGAGGGTCTGAGTTTTGCAGGATGAGTTGTACTTTCTCTCTGCCTCATTATCGTGGATATAGGACTCGTTGATTAACCTTTATTCCTTTTTTTGGAGGGGGGAAAATGAAGAAAACCAGCAATACGAGCCTTCTCCTGAAGGACCCACCAAGGATGGACAGGAAGGAGATCAGCAGAAGAATATTAGACCTCACCTTGGAGATCATCTCCCTGCTGAGCGGAGAGGTAAACTTTTCTAGATTTCTCTCCTCTTTATTGTATTCTGTAACAAGTCAGACATCGGGAAGAAGAATCCATCATAGGAAGTGATAGGAAGAGTCCAGGGTCCTGTAGAACGGCCTCCAGACCTTCCAAGCGATGGAGAACCTGAAGATCAGCCCCCAGTATGGTGAGTGATGTATCATGTGACCAATAGTCATGTTGTAGGAGCCATGAGAAGGTAAGTAGGCACGTTGTACCCAGGAGGAGAGGGCCGGAGGAGAGCACATGGCCCCTGAAGGGTTTATTCCCTAAGTGTCTCTCTCCATCCACAGGAGTACACAATAGTGAAGAAGACATCGGGGGACTGTGTGACTCCCATCATCCATCTCCAGGAGTCAGGAGGGTGGAGCAGGACCCCTCACCCCATCACAGAGCCTCCCCCTCACCCCCTGATACATGAGCAGAAGATCCTAGAACTCACCCACAAGATGATGGAGCTGCTGACTGGAGAGGTGACACTGCTGGGAATGCTGGGAAATTCTCCAGTAACAGCACTGGAGGGGTCTGGGTGATGACGGTGTCATTGTGTTGTCAGGTTCCTATAAGGTGTCAGGATGTCACTGTCTATTTCTCCATGGAGGAGTGGGAGTATATAGAAGGACACAAGGATCTGTACAAGGAGGCCATGATGGAGGAGCACCAGCCTCTTATATCACAAGGTAAGAGCCGTCATGTGCAGTGTATACACGTGTGTGCAGTGACATGTAATGGAGGAGCACCAGCCTCTTATATCACAGGGTAAGACCCATCATGTGCAGTGTATACACGTGTGTGCGGTGACATGTAATGGAGGAGCACCAGCCTCTTATATCACAAGGTAAGAGCCGTCATGTGCAGTGTATACACATGTGTGCAGTGACATGTAATGGAGGAGCACCAGCCTCTTATATCACAGGGTAAGAGCCGTCATGTGCAGTGTGTGCAGTGACATGTAATGGAGGAGCACCAGCCTCTTATATCACAAGGTAAGATCCGTCATGTGCAGTGTATACACGTGTGTGCAGTGACATGTAATGGAGGAGCACCAGCCTCTTATATCACAAGGTAAGACCCGTCATGTGCAGTGTATACACGTGTGTGCAGTGACATGTAATGGAGGAGCACCAGCCTCTTATATCACAAGGTAAGAGCCGTCATGTGCAGTGTGTACACGTGTGTGCAGTGACATGTAATGGAGGAGCACCAGCCTCTTATATCACAAGGTGAGACCCGTCATGTGCAGTGTATACACGTGTGTGCAGTGACATGTAATGGAGGAGCACCAGCCTCTGATATCACAAGGTAAGAGCCGTCATGTGCAGTGTATACACGTGTGTGCAGTGACATGTAATGGAGGAGCACCAGCCTCTTATATCACAGGGTAAGAGCCGTCATGTGCAGTGTATACACGTGTGTGCAGTGACATGTAATGGAGGAGCACCAGCCTCTTATATCACAGGGTAAGAGCCGTCATGTGCAGTGTATACACGTGTGTGCAGTGACATGTAATGGAGGAGCACCAGCCTCTGATATCACAAGGTAAGAGCCGTCATGTGCAGTGTATACACGTGTGTGCAGTGACATGTAATGGAGGAGCACCAGCCTCTTATATCACAAGGTAAAAGCCGTCATGTGCAGTGTATACACGTGTGTGCAGTGACATGTAATGGAGGAGCATCAGTGTATTATATCACAAGGTAATACCCGTCATGTGCAGTGTGTGCAGTGACATGTAATGGAGGAACCCCACAAGTTAGACTCTTTACCCATCACGTTAGGTCCCTGCATTTGCCTTATAAGTTAGACATATTAATAGGCTCCATTCACCTGAAGGATTTCAGGAGATTCCTGCTGAAGTCATTCTCCTCCAGGAGCTGCTGGGGATGTCTGGGGGGTAGATCCCCCTATTTGATGCCTTGTATTCACTACATAATACCTACATAACAAAGGCCATTTGCTGGTGTGACAACCCCTTTAACCTAGTACTTAATGCCGTAGCACAGAGGTAGGCAACTTCCGGCATTCTAGCTGTTGTGAAACCACAACTCCCAGCATTCATATTTGCTCTGCTCTTCTAAGAACTCACATAGAACTTAATGGAGCATGCTGGGAATTGTAGTTTCACAACAGCTGGAGTGCCAAAGGTTGCTATTCCCTGCCTTAGCAGGTCTTCTCTTTGAGCCCTTAAATTCTGTCTCTATCCAGTACTTCTCCACCAAGATGTTTTTCCTCCTGGTCATTACCTTAGACCGCTGGGTCAGTGAACTGCAGGCTTCTCTGCTTCCCCTCTCCACACACTACTATCCTTGATAATATGGTAGTAATGAAAACCCTACCTTCCTTGTTGCCTAAGATTGTTGTCGAATTTCACAAGAACCATTTTTGTCCTTTTGTGATAACTAGGGTTGAGCAAACCCGAACTGTAAAGTTCGGGTTCGTACCGAACTTTAGGATTTTTGGACCCCGAACCCGAACATTTCTGTAAAAGTTCGGATTCGGGTTCAGTGTTCGGCGCTTTCTTGGCGCTTTTTGAAAGGCTGCAGAGCAGCCAATCGACAAGCGTGTAACTGTGTGACCTTAGAAGCCATCACAGCCATGCCTACTAATGGCATGGCTGTGATTGGCCAGTGCAGCATGTGACCCAGTCTCTATATAAGCTGGAGTCACGTAGCGGTGCACGTCACTCTGCTGTGCTTAGTGTAGGGAGAGGATGCTGCTGCTGTGAGGGAGAGAATAGGACAGAATTCCTAGCGATCTACATAGATTTAGTTGCACAATCTTTTTACCCTGCCCTGAGCCCAGTGACAGAGAAAAATAACTTTTATCCGTCTGTTAGTTAGGTGGGCGGCGGTGGCCATTTTATGCAAGCTCAGAGCACCAGCACTGCATCTGAGCTTTTGTGACATTCAAATCTAAGCTTGAAATACTGCAATAATAATCTGGCTTTTAAAAACCACCCTTTTTTGGCAATACCCTACATCTGGTGCCTTTGCAGGATTAGTCAGTGTGAAATTTAAGCTAGAAATACAGCTAAAATTTTCTGGGTTTTTAAAAACACCCTTTTTGGGCAAAATACACTATTTTAAAAGCCCTTGCTGCATCTGAACATGTGAAATTCAAGCGTTATATACAGCTTTCATATTTTGTTATTAAACAAACACCCATTTTGGGTAAAAAACTTAATTTTGTAGCCTTTGCTGCATATGTCTGTCACGGATGGTGTTGCAGAAAGCTGGAACTTATAAAAAAAAAAAAACATCCGACTGGCTTGATCCCAAACTAAGGAGCATATGGGTGAGCCCTATAAAATCCCTAGAGCTCTCCCTGACTGCTATGCCCATGCAAAGGTCTTTATGGTAGACAATTGCATGTTTACGTACCTTATACTATGTGACACCTGAAAACCCTATAATAGTGAGGGGACACGACCACCGGCTCCCTGCACTTAATACGGAGGGAGTCAGGGTCACCTACAATCAAGCCAGCAAGGAAACACAAATAAAGGAAACAGACTTATCTGAGGAATCAGGAGAATACCACAGTGACATTCCCTATAATTATTTATTAATCATTCCAATAACAGGGCATCTTAAGAGTCGGACGTGGGTAATTGGTGCGTGCCCCCTCCCCGCCACCCGTGATCACCATGGTAGGCGCATAAAAGAACATCGAAAGTTGATAGAGCAGATATCAAATTGGATTGTAAACATCACGGGGCCGTGCGACATGGTGGGGCAGTATGTGTGCACACACCTACACGAACTGACTGACAGGGTTCAGCCCCTGCAACTTCTGGGTCTCCAAATTGGGCACATGGCCTGAGCTTGCCCTTTACCCCTTGGAGGTGCTGGTGTATTGTCTGAACGTGTGTTTAGCACGACTGGAGGGGGTTATCGCAGGTTATATTTCCCAATGTTTTGGGGTGTACCCTAATTAAAAAAATTTAAAATAAATTTAAAACCAAAAAGCAATGTAGGCTACCTCCTCCACCGCCGCTTCCACCTACACCGCCACATCCACCGCCTTCTCAACCTTCTACTCCATATGGACCTCGTCCTCCTAGATCAAGATTATTATTTTTTATTTTTACGTATTTTGTTATTTAGCCATTTTCCTATCCACATTTGTTTGCAGAGCACTTGCCACGTTCTTAACCACATTTTGATGCCATTTGCAGCCCTCTAGCCCTTTCCATGACATTTTTACAGCCATTTTAGTGCTCAAAAGTTCAGGTCCCCATTGACTTCAATGGGGTTCGGAGTCCAGTTCGGGTCCCGAACTCGAACTTTTTTGTGAAGTTCGTCCGAACCCATCGAACCCGAACATCCAGGTGTCCGCTCAACTCTATCTAAGAGTCCTCTATGACTATGTGGTAGACATCTGTAGACCCCAAGAGTCCCTTATAGCAGTGTTTCCCAACCAGTGTGCCTCCAGCTGTTGTAAAACTACAACTCCCAGCATGCCCGGACAGCATTTGGCTGTGCGGGCATGCTGTGAGTTGTAGTTTTGTATCAACTGGAGGCACACTGGTTGGGAAACACTGCTCTATAGCTATGTGCTAGAGAGCTGTAGACCCCAAGAGTCCTCTGATTCTGACTCCGATAGTCCTCTATGACTATTTGCTAGACACCGATAGACTGCAAGAGTCCTCTATGACTATGTGCTAGACAGCTGTAGACCCCAAGAATTCTCTATGACTATGTGCTAGACAGCTGTAGACCCCAAGAGTTCTCTATGGCTATGTGCTAGACAGCTGTAGACCCCAAGAGTCCTCTATGGCTATGTGCAAGACAGCTGTAGACCTTAAGAATCCTCTATGGCTATGTGCTAGACATCTGTAGACTCCAATAGTCCTCTATATCTATTTGCTAGACAGCTATAGACTCCAAGAGTTCTCTATAGCTATGTGCAAGACAGCTCTAGACTCCAAGAGACCTGTATAACTATGTGGTAGACAGCTTTAGACCCCAAGAGTCCTCTATGACTAGGTGCTAGACAGCTTTACACTCCAAGAGTCCGCTATGGCTATGTGCTAGACATCTGTAGACTCCAATAGTCCTCTATGGCTATGTGCTAGACAGCTATAGACCCCAAGAGTTCTCTATGGCAACAACAAAACATTTGTAAAGCGCTTTTCTCCCATAGGACTCAAAACGCATAAACTGGTCTCAGATTGTTAAATAGTGATATGTACAGGGGAAAAAAGTTATGTGATAGTAAATGCCAGGCTAAACAGGTGGCTTTTCAGTTTTGATTTAAATGTGTCCAGGGTTGGAGCTGTCTTGATTGCGTTTGGCAGGGCATTCCACAACGTAGGGGCAGCATGATAGAAAGCTCTGGCTCCAAAGGTTTTTAGTGAATTCTGGGGGTGGTCAAGTTATTGGATCCTTTTGATCTGAGGTTGTGTGAGGTGTGACGCAGATGCAACAAAACCTTCAGGTATCCAGGGCCTAGGTCGTGTAGGGATTTGAATGTTAGCATGCCAATTTTGAAAAGGATTCTCCATTTTATGGGTAATCAATGTAGTGAGCAGAGTAATGGTGTTATGTGACAGTGGCGGGGTTGGCTTGTTAACAGTCTTGCGGCAGCATTCTGTACTAGCTGCAGACGGTGTATGTCTTTATTAGGAAGGCCTACATAGAGGGCATTGCAATAGTCCAGCTGTGATGTGATGAAGGCGTGAACTAGGGTTGGAAGATCTTCTGAAGGAATGAGGTGCTTAATTTTTGCAATATACCTTAGGTGAAAAAAGGAGTGTTTCACCACATTTGGTTCCTGAGGTTTAACTTCTTATCCATCAGTAAACCCAAGCTGCTCACAGTGTTGGAGCTAGTAAGGTCTGAGTTCCCTACCCTCTGTTAGGCGCTGACCTCCGATGACAAGAACCTCTGTTTTGTCAGCATTTAGTTTAAGCCAGTTTCCATTCATCTACTCCTGAAGCTCGGCTAAGCATGTGTTTATTTTTTGGATTGGGTCTGTCATATCGGTTTTGAATTATATATATAGCTGGGTGTCATCAGCATAGCAGTGGTATGTTAGACCGTGTTTTTGGATGATTTTCCAGAGTGGCAGCATGTATATAGTAAACAACAAAGGGGATAGGATTGAGCCCTGGGGCACACCATATTTTAGTGGTACAGGGTTGGACTGGAAAGGCCCCAAGGCTACCCTTTCAGTTCTGACAGCCAGGAAGGAGAACCATTGGAGGACTAAACCATCAATGCCACAGTACTCTTGCAGTCTGTTGAGCAAGATTTACCCTAAGTTCACACCTGAGCGTTTTACAGCGCATTCAAACGCGCTGTAAAACGCTCAACACGTGGAAACCAATGCTTCCCTATGGCCCTGGTACACACTTGAACGTTTTACAGCGAGTTTGAACGCGCTGTAAAACGCCCGACGCATAAACAAGTTCTTGAGCTTTTTTTGGGGCGTTTGTCGCGCGTTTTGGCCCATAGACTCATTGGACAACACTGCAGTCAATCACACAAACGCGCGTTTACTATTGCAAAAAACGCACATAAAAACGAGCGACAAATACGCGCGTAAAATGCGCGTCTCAGAAACGCTCAGGTGTGAACCCAGGGTAAATGATGAATTGTATCAAAAGCCGCTGAGAGTTCAAGCAGTATTGAATGGAACACTCTCCTCTGTCTCTGGCGATGAGCAGGTCATTGCAAATCCGGACAAGAGCTGTTTCACAGCTGGGGTGCTGTCACAACCAGACAGCTGAGAAGCTCTGACAGAGGCCTTTCAGAACCTCCCCCTTGAGTTTCTTTGTTGTGGTATTCAGTTACTCATCTCGTTAGCCTCTCTCAGCTGTCATGTGTTGGACTAATTGGTTCCCTTTAAATTCCTCCCCAGAATGCTTTTCTGGGCGGCCTATACTTCTTCCTGGAGTGTGTGTGCATGCTCATCTAGTTCTCCTCTCTTCTACAAAGTTAAGTGTTGTACATTTATCTGTTATTTTCTGTTTGCTGGATCCCAGGTGACCCTGACTCCCTCCGTGTCTTGTGTAGGGAGCTGGTGGTCGTGTCCCCTCACTATTGAAGGGTGCTCAGGGGTTATATAGTCAAGGTACGTGGATATGCAAACCTCCACCATTCGGATCTTTGCATAGGCTGAGCAGCCAGGGAAAGTGCCAGGTCTTCTGCAGGGTTCTCCCTTTTGTTCCTTAGCTTTTGGATCCAGCGAGTCATTTATGCATGTTGTTCTGCCTTGTTTCCTGTACACCGTCCGTGACATTATAAGCCGCCATAACCGTCTCAAGCATGGATCCGGTTTCACTTTTGGCTGAACGCCTTCAGGGTCTTTCATTGGAGGTAGCTGATCTCCGCAGGACTTTTTCTCAGCTTCAAGTGACCGGTTCAGCTGGCGTTCATGGAGTTTGTTCTGAGCCTAAGATCTCGCTCCCGGATACGTTTTCCGGGGGTAGTGAGAATTTTGTGCGTTTTAGAGAGGCTTGCAAACTCCATTTTCGCCTTCTTCCCCATTCCTCTGGTGATGAGGAACGGAGGGTGGGGATCATTATATCGCTGCTCAGGGGTAACGCTCAGTCCTGGGCCTTCTCGCTGCCGGAGGGGGCACGGCCCCTCTGTTCAGTGGATGAATTCTTTTTAGCCCTGGGTCAGATATATGATGATCCGGATCGTATTGCTCTGGCGGAGTCTAGACTACGTCTCTTATGCCAGGGTAAACAATCCGCAGAAATATACTGCTCAGAATTTCGGAGATGGGCAGCTGATACTGGTTGGAGTGATGCTGCACTCCGAAGTCAATTTTGCCATGGTCTTTCAGAGGGATTGAAAGATGCATTTGCCTTTCATGAAAGGCCTATTTCTTTGGACTCTGCTATGTCTCAGGCCGTTCGTATTGACAGGCGTCTTAGAGAGAGAGGAGAGATCTCTCCTTCCTGTCATACTCGGTCCCAGGACTGTGCAGCGGTCCCATTCTGTGCGCAGGGGTCTCAGTCGCTGTCAGCCCCTTCTGAGCAGGAGCCCATGCAGCTGGGGTTGATTGCTTCTGACAATAGAAGATTCAGCCCGCATGGGAGGGTTTGTTTTTGTTGTGGAGGTATTAATCATTTGGCAAATATTTGTCCCTCTAGGAGATTCAGGCAGTTCTCTGGGAATAATAAAGAAACAAAGAGGAAAAAATCTTTTAAAAATGTTCCGTCTGTTACTATTGGCAGGGTTGAGGCGGAAATTGAAGGTTTTCCGTTTGCTTGTAGTTCCCGTTTTGTCCTGCCCGCTAGGGTGGCGCTAGAGAGCAAGAACATTTTTTGTGAGATTTTTGTGGATAGTGGAGCAGCGGTCAATCTCATTGATAATCAATTTGCGATAACTCATGGTTTCCAGGTGCGCACTTTGGGAAAGGATATTCCTGTTTTTGCTATCGATTCCGCTCCACTTTCTCAGAAATCATTAAAGGGCATAGTTCACAATATCCGTTTAATTGTGAGTGATGCTCATGTTGAGGATGTGTCATGTTTCATCCTTAGCGGTTTGCCTACCCCTCTGGTGTTGGGGCTGCCCTGGCTCACTAAGCATAACCCCACCATTGATTGGCAAGCGAGGCAAATAAATGGTTGGAGTGACTTTTGCAGAGAGAATTGCCTCATGACATCTGTTTCTGAGGTTGCTACTAAGACTGTACCATCTTTTCTCTCTGAATTTTCGGATGTCTTCTCTGAGAGTGGAGTTCAGGATTTGCCCCCGCACAGGGAGTACGATTGCCCTATTAATCTCATCCCAGACGCCAAGCTGCCTAAATCTCGTTTATACAATCTTTCCCAACCTGAGAGGATCGCTATGCGTGCTTATATCTCTGAGAGTCTGAGAAAAGGACACATACGACCCTCGAAGTCACCTGTTGCCGCTGGTTTTTTCTTTGTTAAGAAAAAAGATGGTTCTTTAAGACCTTGTCTGGATTTCAGGGAGCTGAACAGTATCACAATTCGTGACCCTTATCCGCTTCCTCTGATCCCGGACCTGTTTAACCAGGTTGTTGGGGCTAAAGTCTTTTCCAAATTAGATCTAAGAGGGGCATACAACCTGGTCAGGGTCAGAGAAGGGGACGAATGGAAGACAGGCCTTCAATACCCCTGAGGGCCATTTTGAAAATTTGGTTATGCCTTTTGGTTTGATGAATGCCCCAGCCGTTTTTCAGCATTTCGTGAACAGCATTTTTTATCATTTGATGGGAAAATTTGTATTGGTGTATTTGGATGACATTTTGATTTTTTCTCCCGATTTCAAAACTCATAAGGAACATTTACGTCAGGTCTTGCTCATCCTGTGGGAGAATAAATTATATGCGAAACTGGAAAAATGTGTGTTTGCGGTTCCAGAAATTCAATTTCTGGGGTTTCTTCTCTCCGCTTCTGGTTTTCGCATGGACCCCGAGAAGGTCCGCGCTGTGCTTGAGTGGGAGCTTCCTGAGAATCAGAAGGCGCTGATGCGTTTTTTGGGCTTTGCCAATTATTACAGGAAGTTAATTTTGAATTATTCTTCTATTGTTAAACCACTCACTGATATGACCAGAAAGGGGGTAGATTTTTCTTCTTGGTCAGTAGAGGCGCGTAAGGCTTTTTCTGATATCAAGGAGAGTTTTGCTTCCGCTCCCATCTTGGTGCAACCTGATGTTTCTTTACCCTTCATAGTTGAGGTTGATGCTTCTGAGGTGGGTGTGGGGGCGGTCTTGTCTCAGGGTTCCTCTCCTGCCAATTGGCGACCGTGTGCCTTTTTCTCAAGAAAACTCTCCTCCGCAGAGAGAAATTACGATGTGGGAGATAGGGAATTGTTGGCCATCAAGTTGGCTTTTGAGGAATGGCGCCATTGGCTAGAGGGAGCCAGACACCCTATTACCGTATTTACTGACCATAAAAATCTGGCCTACTTGGAGTCAGCCAAGCGTCTGAACCCGAGACAGGCCAGATGGTCTTTGTTCTTTTCTAGGTTTAATTTTGTTGTCACGTTCGCCCTGGAGTTAAGAATGTGAAGGCAGATGCCCTGTCACGTTGTTTTCCGGGAGGCGGGAATTTTGAAGACCCGGGTCCCATTTTGGCTGAAGGTGTGGTGGTCTCGGCTCTTTTTCCTGAATTGGAGGCAGAGGTGCAGGCAGCCCAGTCAGAGGCTCCTGATCTTTGTCCTCCTGGGAGGTTGCTTGTGCCTCTCGCTTTAAGACACAAGATTTTTAAAGAACACCACGATACGGTCCTTGCTGGGCACCCGGGGGTAAGAGCCACACTGGATCTCATCGCTCGGAGATTCTGGTGGTCTGCGCTTCGTAAGTCGGTTGAGGGTTTTGTGGCAGCCTGCGAGACTTGCGCTCGTGCCAAAGTCCCTCATTCACGGCCATCAGGTCCTCTCCTTCCCTTACCCATTCCTTCCCGTCCTTGGACACATCTGTCCATGGACTTTATCACAGACCTGCCTCGTTCCTCGGGGAAGACTGTGATTCTGGTGGTGGTAGACCGTTTTAGCAAAATGGTGCATTTCATCCCTTTTCCTGGTTTGCCCAATGCTAAGACGCTGGCGCAGGTATTTATTGATCACATTGTCAAATTGCACGGTATTCCTTCAGACATAGTCTCTGATAGGGGCACGCAGTTTTTTTCCAGATTCTGGAAGGCTTTCTGTTCTCGCTTGGGGGTTCGGTTGTCATTCTCTTCTGCTTTCCACCCGCAGTCGAATGGCCAGACAGAGCGCGTCAATCAGAATCTGGAGACATATCTGCGCTGTTTTGTGGCGGAGAATCAAGAGGATTGGTGTTCTTTTTTGTCCCTTGCTGAGTTTGCTTTAAATAACCGTCGTCAGGAGTCCTCTGATAAGTCACCATTTTTTGGTGCATATGGGTTTCATCCGCAGTTTGGGACTTTCTCGGGAGAGGGGTCTTCTGGTTTACCTGATGAGGACAGATTCTCCTCGTCTTTGTCATCTATTTGGCAAAAGATTCAAGATAATCTAAAGAGCATGAGTGAGAGATATAAGCGTGTGGCAGATAAGAGACGTGTGCTTGGTCCGGACCTGAATGTTGGTGATCTGGTGTGGTTGTCTACCAAGAATATCAAATTGAAGGTTCCCTCCTGGAAGTTGGGTCCTAGGTTTATTGGGCCTTACAAAATCCTGTCTGTCATCAATCCTGTTGCATACCGTCTTGATCTTCCTCAGACTTGGAAGATCCATAATGTTTTTCATAAGTCCTTATTGAAACCTTATGTTCAACCCATTGTACCCTCGCCTTTGCTTCCTCCTCCGATTATGGTTGATGGGAATCTTGAATTTCAGGTCTCTAGGATTGTGGATTCTCGTCTTGTCCGCGGTTCTCTTCAGTACCTTGTTCATTGGGAGGGGTATGGTCCTGAGGAGAGGATGTGGGTCCCAGTGACGGACATTAAGGCCTCTCGTCTCATCAGGGCTTTCCATAGGTCCCATCCTGAGAAGGTGGGTTCTGAGCGTCCGGAGTCCACTCGTAGAGGGAGGGGTACTGTCACAATCAGACAGCTGAGAAGCTCTGACAGAGGCCTTTCAGAACCTCCCCCTTGAGTTTCTTTGTTGTGGTATTCAGTTACTCATCTCGTTAGCCTCTCTCAGCTGTCATGTGTTGGACTAATTGCTTCCCTTTAAATTCCTCCCCAGAATGCTTTTCTGGGCGGCTTATATTTCTTCCTGGAGTGTGTGTGCATGCTCATCTGGTTCTCCTCTCTTCTACAAAGTTAAGTGTTGTACATTTATCTGTTATTTTCTGTTTGCTGGATCCCAGGTGACCCTGACTCCCTCCGTGTCTTGTGTAGGGAGCTGGTGGTCGTGTCCCCTCACTATTGAAGGGTGCTCAGGGGTTATATAGTCAAGGTACGTGGATATGCAAACCTCCACCATTCGGATCTTTGCATAGGCTGAGCAGCCAGGGAAAGTGCCAGGTCTTCTGCAGGGTTCTTCCTTTTGTTCCTTAGCTTTTGGATCCAGCGAGTCATTTATGCATGTTGTTTTGCCTTGTTTCCTGTACACCGTCCGTGACAGGTGCTTCTTGAAGCCAGATTGTAGGGGGTCTAAGATGTTGTTTATTGAGAGCCTGGCCTCAAGTTGGAGATATGTAGCCTTCTCAATAAGTTTTCCCAAAAAGGGAAGGTTGGAGACCGGTCTATAGTTGCTCAGAATATCCGGATCTTGGGATGGTTTCTTGAGTAGTGGCCTGATGAATAATTCTTTCAGACAGGTAGGAAACTTCCCCGCTTGCAAGGGGCATGTGGCGAAACCAACCTCGCCACTGGGTTTTGGAGAGGGCTGTTTAAAAGCCTCTTGCCTCAGGATTATGGCCCATAGTAACTTTAAAGGAGAAAACAGACCGGCCGCACAGCTTAAATCTGTCTGTAGAATTGTATTTTATGTTTATTATGCGTTCGGTTAAATTGTATGTTATGTGAGGGCACCCAGATAGCTAATATTATTGTATTCGTGTATTCTGAGTGCCATTCACCTAATGATATGCACTCAGACTTGAGCTATCTGGGGATATGTTAAATGTCTGTGGTTGCTGTGGGGGTGTGCCATTGTGTGTTTGGGTGGTGATTCCTGTCCTGTTGTCTCCACATGTGTATTGGTGATCTCCCCTTTGTCCTGAGAGATAATTGGATTGTGTTCGGTCGTCTCCGGGACAGAGGGGAGGAAACCATGATGCATTGTGGGGATATGTTGTATCTGTCCTGTATCTGCAAAAAACTGTAATAAAAACCAGGCTGGGTGTGCCAGCACTTCAGATCACTGCTTGACCCTCAAGACGGAGCCTTGTCTCGTTATTGGGGGATTCCCTGTATGCTGTTGGAGACTGATTGCCAGGAGTGTAAGCTGACGGATACGCTTTTCCTGTTCGTCTGACTGACAGCTACTTGTGAGGTTCCAGTTTGGAGTGCTATTTTGTATCCAGTTCGGGAGGTTGGTGTTCTGCAGTAGCTGTGCCTGTCTCTCGGAAAGGGGCATATCGCCTAAACGGATTTTAACCCCTTGTCTGCGGAAACGGTGCCGTTACATTGGTGGCAGCAGCGGGATCGTTCCTACAGCCAGAAGGACAGCTACAGGAGACACCATTTCTGTGGATTCTACAATTTAAGGGCAACGCATGTCTCAGTACAGTGACCCTAAAAGCACCAGGATGGAACCAGCAGTGGAGTACAGATACTCTGTGGAGGAATTTGACCGTATGATGTGGTTGCGGCTGAACTTCTTCGGACCCAATCCAGGTGAGAAATACGTGAAGTTCGTGAGGAATCTCGTGTCTACGACCCTACTATACCGGGCAGAAGGTGACGGTCAGCTGCCACGTTGGGTGGACCTCCATCGGAAGTTACGGTTGCGGGACAGTGGGAGCCCAGTCTCCATTCCCCAGCGGCAGTGTGAAGTGCAGGGAGGGGAGAGCAGCGGCCTCCCTCCCCAGCGGCAGGCTGAGTTACAGGGGGCAGAGGTAGTTGTTCCTGCCCCCCAGCAGCAGAGTGATATGCCGGGAAGGCAGTGTGAAATGCAGGGAGAGGAGAGCAGCGGCCTCCCTCCCCAGCGGCAGGCTGAGTTACAGGGGGCAGAGGTAGTTGTTCCTGCCCCCCAGCAGCAGAGTGATATGCCGGGAAGGCAGTGTGAAGTGCAGGGAGGGGAGAGCAGCGGCCTCCCTCCCCAGCGGCAGGCTGAGTTACAGGGGGCAGAGGTAGTTGTTCCTGCCCCCCAGCAGCAGAGTGATGTGCCGGGAAGGCAGTGTGAAATGCAGGGAGAGGAGAGCAACGGCCTCCCTCCCCAGCGGCAGGCTGAGTTACAGGGGGCAGAGGTAGTTGTTCCTGCCCCCCAGCAGCAGCATGATTTTTTGGGAATTGGGAGCCGAGTCTCCATTCCCCAGCGGCAGGCGGAGTTACAGGGGGCAGAGACAGTCGGTCCTGTCCCCCAGCGGCAGAGTGTCCTACAGGGAATAGAGAGCCCAGTCTCCTTTCCCCAGCAGCAGGACACTGTATTGGGAGCGGAGGCGGTCGGTCACTCTCCCCAGCGGCTGGAAGTATGTATGGGAGAGGAGCTCGCTACCCCCTCTCCCCAGCGGCAGCTTAACGCACCAGGGGGAGACAGTAAGCCCCACAACAGTGCAGATGGGACTGTGGTCTCTGCACTTACAGCACAGGGGGTAGAGACAGTCGGTCTCCCCCTCCAACAACCAGGCTCCAACCAGGCTTCTTCCGTGGTAGCGCTGGCACCAGGGCTGAGTACCGCTGATCCCTGCCCACAAAGCAACCTCCACTCCAAACCAGGGAGCAACACAGAGACCGGGAGTACCAGCTTCCAACATAACTTTGGTGGATTCACTGGACAGAGACCGGCTACGAAATTCAGCAGGTCAAGTATTTTGTTGTGGGTGGCCTGCCAGACTAACTCAGGTACCGACCGGCGTGAGGTCAGGTATCTGGTTAGTCTTCCCTGGGGGGGGGAGATGTGTGGCGAAACCAACCTCGCCACTGGGTTTTGGAGAGGGCTGTTTAAAAGCCTCTTGCCTCAGGATTATGGCCCATAGTAACTTTAAAGGAGAAAACAGACCGGCCGCACAGCTTAAATCTGTCTGTAGAATTGTATTTTATGTTTATTATGCGTTCGGTTAAATTGTATGTTATGTGAGGGCACCCAGATAGCTAATATTATTGTATTCGTGTATTCTGAGTGCCATTCACCTAATGATATGCACTCAGACTTGAGCTATCTGGGGATATGTTAAATGTCTGTGGTTGCTGTGGGGGTGTGCCATTGTGTGTTTGGGTGGTGATTCCTGTCCTGTTGTCTCCACATGTGTATTGGTGATCTCCCCTTTGTCCTGAGAGATAATTGGATTGTGTTCGGTCGTCTCCGGGACAGAGGGGAGGAAACCATGATGCATTGTGGGGATATGTTGTATCTGTCCTGTATCTGCAAAAAACTGTAATAAAAACCAGGCTGGGTGTGCCAGCACTTCAGATCACTGCTTGACCCTCAAGACGGAGCCTTGTCTCGTTATTGGGGGATTCCCTGTATGCTGTTGGAGACTGATTGCCAGGAGTGTAAGCTGACGGATACGCTTTTCCTGTTCGTCTGACTGACAGCTACTTGTGAGGTTCCAGTTTGGAGTGCTATTTTGTATCCAGTTCGGGAGGTTGGTGTTCTGCAGTAGCTGTGCCTGTCTCTCGGAAAGGGGCATATCGCCTAAGCGGATCTTAACCCCTTGTCTGCGGAAACGGTGCCGTTACAGGGCAGTTAACTATCTTATGGAATGCTGGCATCAACAGATCACAGCATTTCAACATAAACTGTGTGGGGCCAGGGTCCAGGTCGCAGGTAGTCTGGCAAAGGTTTAGAAGGATGTTTGAGATGGATTCTTTGGTAATTACCTTCAAGTCAATATGAGAGAGAATCTAAATCGCACATCCTCATTACTATGCTTTTGATATAACAACTGTTTTAAATTACAGCATGATATGGCTATACAGCACTATTATCAATCTATTGCTGTGCCCTATTAGGAGGCATTAGTATACAGTTTGATCAAAGAGCATAGGCCCACTTACCACAACAAGGTTGCCTCTTCAAGTGGGGACCTACTCTAGCTTTGGCGCGGCACCGTGTGGCGACCATCGCGCTTCCACACCGCTCCAGCAGGCAATGGGACCCAGCAGCCACGCAGCGCCCTCACTGTGCAGCAAAGCCACCTAGGCCCTGGGCCCCATCACTCCACCAGCACAGCACAAAAGCAGCGACAGCCACCGTCCAGCACCGCATAATGTGAACAGGTGCAAAGAGCTCATCTGTTCACAGCCTCTCAAGAACTCCAACTGAGAGGTGGTAGGAATTTATAGACCCTTTGCAGACTTCTACTGATTAAAAGCAGAAGTCTGCTGTGCTGGTGGAGTGATGGGGCCCAGGGCCTAGGTGGCTCTGCCGCGCAGTGAGGGCGCTATGCGGCTGCTGGGTCCCATTGCCTATGGGGGCGCGATAGTCGCCGCACAGTGCCGCGCCAAAGTTAGAGTAGGTCCACACTTAAAAGAGGCAACCTTGTCGTGGTAAGTGGGCCTATGCTCTTTGATCAAACTGTATACTAATGCCTCCTAATAGTGCACAGCAACAGATTGATAATAGTGTTGCATAGCCACATTGTATCATGCTGAAATGTTAAACAGTTGTCATATCAAAAGCATAGTATTGAGGATATGCGATTTAGATTTTCTCTCATATGGAACATATTACCTTCAAGTCAGACCATGGCAGTAGGTTGTTGTGGCATCCATTATGAGGCTCTGTATAGGTTTTCGGTGTTGTAGATTTGATAGCAGAGCGAATAGATGAGACTTTGTCAGGGCAAATTTCTCACATCGGTCCTTAGAGAATGTGATGTTGGGATTCCGGCACGATGGATTGCATAGACTGTCAACTATGCGGAATAGCTCGGCTGGTTTGTTGGCTTCTTTTGCAATTTCCTGTGATAGAAAAGAGGACTTTTTCTTGTTGATCATTGGCTGAAAATTATTTTCTATGACTATGTGCTAAATAGCTGTAGACCACAAGAGTGCTCTACAGCAATGTGCTAGACAGCTAGAGACTTCCCATGTACAGGGTTCATAATGTCTCCTGAGACTCCAGACTACGGATCCATCCTTGACTTCTCCACTTCCTTCTAGTTCTCATCCACACACAGCACAGGACCTCCGCCCCTCATGTCACATGACCGTCATCACAACATCTTATCCTCTTCACTGCTGAGCTTCGCCCCCTGCACTGATCACATAACGGTAACATCACGCCAGGTCCTTCAGCTCTGGCAGTGCATCAGATACTGGGCAGGTCCTGGTCGGTAGTCAGGGCTCTTGTTCTCTCTGGTATCAGCCATTCCTCCAGCCTGCAGGTAAGATGAGCTGTGAGGAGACAGTGTGGTGGAGAGCTCAGACATGTCACCTCTGGAGATTCTCCTCCATTACACACAAGGAATCCTCTCGGCTCCTCAGCTTAGTATGATGGGGTAGGAGTAGTAGTGGGGACAGTGGGGGTTGTCATCATTTTGTGCTGGATGAGAGAATCTGCTCAGTGTGAATGAGGTTTTTACCACCAGGAGCTTAGATACACATGGAACTCGGAACCTCCTGCCTCCACACACTACACTGCCATGAGCTTAGATACACATGGAGCTCAGGGCTTTCCCGTCACTGCAGCTTCATGAGGGTCTGAGTTTTGCAAGATTATCATTATCGGAGACATGGGACTCACTGATTAACCTTTATTCCTTTTTTTTGGAGGAGGGATGAAGAAAACCAGCAGTACGACCCTTCTCCTGAATGAGCCACCAAGGATGAACAGGAAGGAGATCAGCAGAAGAATATTATGCCTCACCTTGGAGATCATCTCCCTCCTGAGCGGAGAGGTAAACTTTTCTAGATTTCTCTGCTCTTTATTGTATTCTGTAACAAGTCAGACATCGGGAAGGAGAATCCATCATAGGAAGTAATAGGAAGAGTCTAGGGTCCTAGAGAACGGCCTCCAGACCTTCCAAGTGACGGAGACCCTGAAGATCAGCCCCCAATATGGTGAGTGATGTATCATGTGACCAGTGACCAATAGTCATGTTGTAGGAGGCATGAGAAGGTAAGTAGGCACGTTGTACCCAGGAGGAAAGGGCCAGAGGACAGCACATAGCCCCTAAAGGGTTTATTCCCTAAGTGTCTCTCTCCATCCACAGGAGTACACAATAGTGAAGAAGACATCGGAGGACTGTGTGACTCCCATCATCCATCTCCAGGAGTCAGGAGGGTGGAGCAGGACCCCTCCCCACATCACAGAGCCTCCCCCTCACTCCCTGATACTTGAGCAGAAGATCCTAGAACTTACCCACAAGATGATGGAGCTGCTGACTGGAGAGGTGACACTGCTAGGAATGCTGGGAAATTCTCCAGTAACAGCACTGGAGGGGTCTGGGTGATGACGGTGTCATTGTGTTGTCAGGTTTCTCTAAGGTGTCAGGATGTCACTGTCTATTTCTCCATGGAGGAGTGGGAGTATATAGAAGGACACAAGAATCTGTACAAGGAGGCCATGATGGAGGAGCACCAGCCTCTTATATCACAAGGTAAGAGCCGTCATTTGCAGTGTATACACTTGTGTGCAGTGACATGTAATGGAGGAGCACCAGCCCATTTTATCACAAGGTAATACCCGTCAGGTCCTGTGTATACACGTGTGTGCAGTGACATGTAATGGAAGAGAACCAGCCTCTTATAGCTTGCTGCTTTTCCAAGACTGCTTTACCAAGAGCTGATCTACAAGAGTATTGGAGATATTCAGGAGATACTCAGGAGGTAATCTGGAGGTGGATACAATCTAAACAAGTAAGATTTGTTTGTTTAAAATCTTTCCCCTCTTGACAATGGCAGACCTGGTTCTGTGCAGGAATTGTTGTGCTTTTATTTCAGGTTCCACTCTTCAGAGGTTTGGATACTGTCTGATCTGTAGACAGCTCTCCATAATGCAGCAGGAAATTACCTTTTTGAAATATGAGATTTGTAAATTAACCACTAAACGAACTCAGGCTGAGAACATTGCAATACCACTGCCACAGAGGCCCCCTAGAAATGGAAGATGGGTTACTGTAGGTTCTGGTGGACTGAGAGTTGTGGATAGAAGGCATGTCCCACAGTCTGTGTCTCTCCATAATTCATTTGCAGCACTTTCAGAGTGCAAGAGCAACATGGAAGATGGCTCAAGCACAGTGGGTGAGAAACAATCATCTCCCATGCCTAAAGTATGTAAGACTGCAGCCAAAGACAAGAAGGAGAAGGTGAGGATTGATAGTAAGCAGCTGTTGGTGGGTGATTCCATCATAAGAGGTGTGAAGTTTGAGGAGAATGGTGTTGTGAGATGTCTCCCTGGTGCTACCGCTAGCAGGGATAGACGACGGATCCTTAATATTGTTAGGCAAGCAAAGCAGGAAAGGGAAGTGGATGTTATTCTCCATCTTGGGACAAACGATCTGGCTTGCAATGAGGTTTCAAAGGTGAAAGAAGCTTTTCACACACTTGGAAAGGATATACGGGAGGTTGCATCAACTGTTTCATTCTCTGCAGTTTTGCCTGTGCCTAACCTTCAGCATGACAGGAAGATGCGCATTAAGGAATTCAATGTATGGCTTGGTGAATGGTGTCTGAACCAAGGGTTTGGCTTTGTGTCTCATGTTAGCTCTTGTTGGAATGGAAAAGAACTGTACAAGAAAGATGGTTTGTATCTTTCTCTCAAGGGAACGAATGTCCTCGGTGAACAGTTCCAAGTATTTGCTAAGGAGCATTTAAACTAGGAAAGGGGGGCAAAAGATATATAGACCACCTAGCCAAATCAAAGAATTAGATGATCTACTAGTTGAGGAAATAGCTAAAATGACATTGAAGGGGGAAGTTATCATTATGGGAGACTTCAATCTTCCAGATGTAAACTGGAAAACCAAAATAGCTAGCTCTGCCAGGAGTACAGATATCTAAATTCCCTACTGGGATTATCTCTACAGCAAGTAGTGGAGGAGCCAACCCGGAAGGAGGCCATTTTAGATTTAATATTCACAAATGGGAATTTGGTATCTGATATTACTGTAGGAGAAAGCTTGGGATTTAGTGATCACCAGTTAGTGTGGGTTACTATAAGTACAGTAACTGAGTCACACCACACAAAAACAAAAGTTTTAGATTTTAGAAAAACAGACTTTTCTAAAATTTGATTAGTGGTATACGAGTCCCTATCAGATTGGAACAGTTTCATTGGAGTCCAGGAGAAATGGGACTACTTAAAAGTAGCACTATTGAAGGCAACAGAAAATTGCAATAGGCTTGTCAGTAAAAGCAAAAATAGATAGAGACCACTGTGGTACTCAGCAGAAGTGGCCAAAATCATTAAAAACAAAAAGATAGCATTTAGGAATTATAAAAAAACTAAAACAATGATGAAAGGCAAATTTATAAGATTAGGCAGAGAGAGGCCAAGCAAGTTATAAGAGCTTCTAAAGCACAGGCAGAAGAGAAATTAGCTCAGTCAGGGGAAAAAAGGCGATAAGACATTCTTCAGATAAATAAATGAAAAAGGGAAACTAAAACCAAGGAATTACCAAATTAAAAACAAAAGAAGGAAGGTATATGGAAGAAGATAAAGAACTAGCTGACTGCCTCAATGAATACTTCTGTTCAGTTTTTACAAAGGAAAATGAAGGAAAAGGACCTCAATTAGGAAAGAAGGTTCTAAGTCAGCTGTCTAAAATTAATACAAATAAGTCACAGGGGCCTGATGGGATACACCCAAAGCTATTAAAAGAGCTCAGCGGTGAACTAGCAAAACCATTAACAGATTTATTTAACCAATCACTGGCAACAGGAGTCGTCCCAGAAGATTGGAAATGAGCAAATGTTGTGCCCATTCACAAGAAAGGTATTATGGAGGAATCGGGCAACTATAGGCCAGTAAGCCTGACATCAATAGGGGGAAAATTAATGGAAACCATACTTAAGGAGAGGATTGTGGAACATCTAAAATCCCATGTATTAAAAGATGAAAAACAGCATGGGTTTACTTCAGGGAGATCATGTCAAACTAATCCTATTGATTTTTTTGATTGGGTGACTAAGATAATAGATGGCGGAGGTGCAGTAGACATCGCTTATCTAGACTTTAGTAAGGCTTTTGAAAACTGTCCCACATAGAAGGCTTATCAATAAATTGCAGTCTTTGGACTTGGACTCACATATTGTTGATTGGATTAGGCAGTGGCTGAGGGATAGGTAACAGAGGGTTGTAGTCAATGGAGTATATTCAGACCAAGGTCTTGTTACCAGTGGGGTACATCAGGGATCTTATTTGGGACCCATATTGTTTAATATCTTTATCAGCGAAATTGCAGAAGGCCTCGATCGTAAGGTGTGTCTTTTTGCTGATGACACAAAGATTTGTAACAGGGTTGATGTTCCTGGAGGGATACACCAAATGGAAAAGGATTTATGAAAACTATAGGAATGGTCAAAAATCTGGCAACTAAAATTTAATTTTTTTCCTTCTTGTTTTCTTTTCCACTCCTTCTTCCCCTCCCCCCCTCCCATCCCCTCTTCCCTACTTATCCATCTAGGATAAATGCTTATTCAATCTTGTGTGCCTTTTGTTTCGATCCCTCCTTTTCACAATGAGAGGCGGTTGAGGTGACTCTTTGATGCCGGGATGTAGGTTTTGACCGTATTACCATGTTGTATAATACCAGTAATTTTGGCCATCTGAGTGTGTTGATGCTGTGATGTACATTTTGACCACAGTACCATACACACTACTATATCATGTAACATCATAACTCTAGCAACATGGTATATCGGGCTCCGGCATCATACCCGATTGCACTTGGTAATCTCTCATAACACACGATTCTCTTGAGGTCATTTTGAATGGTGTGGGGATATCCCGCGTGACCCTTTGGGCATTTTTTGTTGCCTACATGGTCATCCGCGATATCCCACCCCCACATATGTTGGTGACCCACATAGGTCACGATTATATATATATTTCAGCACCCGTTAGGGCGCAGATGAAGTCACAATTCGGGCCATTGGGATGTAATTTTTCCCCTTTGTCCTCGATCATTCACTTGGTGATAATTGTAATTAACTAATTAAATTTTTTATTTATGCACTATTTTTTACCTTCACTATGCCTAACGTATGGTTACATAAAATTGATGCATTGTATATGATGTGGGTGTTGCCACAAGATCAATGTAATATTACACTACACTGTTCCAGTGTGGTGTTGTTTTCACTTATCTATAAATGTTATACATTAAGCATTTCCTATGTATGATTGCAATGAATTATGGGCTCATGTCATTATCATTGCATTTTAATTATCATGACGCTATGTCTTTTTAAATGCTTTGTAATTGTCATTTCACTGTTATATTATGGTAGTTTGTGGATCTGGTGTGGATGGGAGTTGGATCACGTGCCATTACCCTCCTTTAGATTAACATAGTCGCATAGGCCATCTATCGATCATATCTAATCTGCTTTAGCTATTCTGTAGCTAAGGGATCCGCCTCCCGCTTATTTGCGGTTCACCTGCGTTCCAATGGGTCGCGGTCCATACATGCGCTGTGCGACGTCGTCTGAACGCGCTCCATGACGTCCACATGCGCCGCGCATGCGCGGCGGGTGGACGGTGACGCGCTGAAAGATGGCGCCGCGCATCATGATGTCTCCGCGCCCACTACACTGGACCGCAGGTGCACACAATCCAGGTACCCCAATTGGACAGTCACATAGACTATATATACCCTGCTAATCTATTTCTTGACACCTCCTGACGAAGCCGCTCAGGCGAAACGCGCGTCGAGGTCTGCGCTTTAGGGGCTCACAATCATGGTCACCATGTCCTCAGGTACAGTTTTCGCTCAGTAGCATTTTACTGGGCGTACTCACGTTTGGTTTCAGCTGGCATCCACACTAGATCTATCATACTAGTTGTTGAGGGTGGTTTTATAGTGATATCTAGTGATCCTATCCATTATATTACCCATGCTGTACCCTTGCAAGTGTATATAGCATTATATTCTCCTTGCTGATGTGAGGCTCAGGTATGATCGGTAGTCCCCTTTGTCATTTGGGAGATAGTCTCATGGTGGGCTGTTTACTTACTCAGTTTCCACTTCCCATGTACTAGTATACGGGATTCCGATCATCCATGTGCCAACACTATCTGCACCTGTGGATCATTTATGCTCAATCGCATGATTGTACATGACTCCATTTTTGTGTATGCCCCCATGGCTCTCTGAATACTGTCTTCCATCCTGTCTTTTCCCGTAATTATTAATTGAGAATAAAGTGATATTTTGATATACCCCTTCCACTTGGATTTTTTTGCTTATAGATTGGATGATATCAAGTGATGTGTTCTGTTTAGACTAGACAGAGAGGTTTTTCTTTTGTAGGTTTAATAAAACTAAAATTTAATGTTGATAAGTGCAAGATAATGCACCTGGGACGTAAAAACCCAAGAGCAGAATATAAAATCAGTGATACAGTCCTAACCTCAGTATCTGAGGAAAGGGATTTAGGGATCATTATTTTAGAAGACTTAAAGGTAGGCAGACAATGTCATAGAGCAGCAGGAAATGATAGCAGAATGCTTGGGTGTATAGGGAGAGGAATTACCGGTAGAAAGAGGGAGGTGCTCATGCCGCTCTACAGAGCACTTGTGAGACCTCATTTGGTGTATTGTGCTCAGTACTGGAGACCATATCTCCAGAAGGATATTGATACTTTGGAGAGAGTTCAGAGAAGAGCTACTAAACTGGTACATGGATTGCAGGATAAAACTTACCAGGAAAGATTAAAGGACCTTAACATGTATAGCTTGGAAGAAAGACGAGATAGAGGGGATATGATAGAAACTTTTAAATACATAAAGGGAATCAACAAGGTAAAAGAGGAGAGAATATTTAAAAGAAGAAAAACTGCTACAAGAGGACATAGTTTTAAATTAGAGGGGCAAAGGTTTAAAAGTAATATCAGGAAGTATTACTTTACTGAGAGAGTAGTGGAATCATGGAATAGCCTTCCTGCAGAAGTGGTAGCTGCAAATACAGTGAAGGAGTTTAAGCATGTATGGGATAGGCATAAGGCCATCCTTCATATAAGATAGGGCCAGGGGCTATCCATAGTATTCAGTATATTAGGCAGACTAGATGGGCCAAATGGTTCTTATCTGCCGACACATTCTATTACTCCACCAACATGGCCAGTGCCGATAACGCAGTTCTCAGCGTTACTATACCACTTCTATGCCTCCTTGAAAAATAGCTGCTGGTGATGATGGAAGAGGATGTGGCACAAGAGGAGGTGGAGGAAGTGGGATCATTTTGTAGGGTTTCCAGACAGTCATTCACAAGTGGCTCCGAGGGTGGCTTCCTGCACCCACAAATGCCAGGTACACTATTGTCCAGCCAGGGCACAGTTCTTGAGGATGACGAGATGGAGGAGGAGGAACCTTGTTCACAGCAGGGTGGCACCCATACCAGCACATGGCCATCACTGGTGCGTGGCTGGGGGGGATACAGAGGACACAGACGATACACCTCCTACAGAGGACAGCTTTTCGTTGCCTCTGGGCCGCCTGGCACACGAGCGATTACATGCTGCAGTGTCTGCAACGACCGCCGAGTTGCCTACATTCTAACTTGTGCTGATTACTGGGTGGCCACACTGCTGGATCCCCGTTACAAGGACAACACACCGTCCTTAATTCCCTCACTGGAGCAAGATCGTAAGATACGCAAGTACAAGCGCACGCTGGTAGACACGCTGCTGGTGGCCTTCCCACCTGACAGCGGGGGCACAGTGGAAGCACAAGGAAAAGGCAGAGGAGGAGGAAGAGGTCGCCAATGCAGCTGGGGCACCGCCAGCACCTCAGAAGGCAGGGTTAGCATGGCCGAAATGTGGAAAAGCTTTGTCAGCACGCCACAACAACCAGCACTACCAGCTGATATGGAACGTCTTAGCAGGAGGCAGCATTTCAGCAACATGGTGGAGCAGTATGTGTGCACACGCCTACACTTACTGAATGACGGGTAAGCCCACTTCAACTTCTGGGTCTCCAAATTGGGCACATGGCCTGAACTTGCCATTTACACCTTGGAGGTGCTGGCCTGCCCTGCACCCAGTGTATTATCTGAACGTGTGTTTAGCACAGCAGGGGGCGTCATCACAGAAAAGCGCAGCCGCCTGTCCACAACTAATGTGGACAAGCTCATGTTCATTAAAATGAACCCGGCATGAATCCCACAGATCTTGTCCGTACCTTGTGCAGAATAGACATGTATACCGGACTTAACTAGCCATTGTTATACTACAGCGCAATTGCTCATTCTTGTATTTTGGATATTTCACACTCTTTTGGAGTGTACCCTAATAAAATAAAAAATAATTAAAACCAAAAACCAGTGGTGGACACCCCGTCCTTCTCCACCGCTGCTTCCACCTACACCGCTACGTCCACCGCCTCCTCAAACTCCTACTCCATATGGACCTCCACCTCATAAATCAATTTTTGGGTGTGATATACCACTGCTATACCTAGTAGACAGGTAAAAAAAACACTAATTTGTGTGTTACATTTTCGGGTGAAATTCACAAATTTTTGGGTGTCATGTACCACTGCTACACCTAGTAGACAGTTAAAAATAAATCACTAATTTGTGTGCTACATTTTTGGATGAAATTCACAAATTTTTGGCTGTGATATACCACTGCTATACCTAGTAGACAGGTAAAAAAAATAACTAATTTGTCTGTTACATTTTCGGTTGAAATTAACCAATTTTTGGCTGAAATATACCCCTGCTCTACCTAGTTGACAGCTTAATAAATTTCACAAATTTTTCTTTTACATTTTTGGGTGACAATAAAAATTTTTTTCTGTCATGGACCCCTGCTCTACCTAGTAGACAGGTTAATAAATTTCAAAAAAATTTCTGCTACATTCTTGGGTTGAAATTTTACAATTTTTGATGTGAATAAACCCCTGCTCTGCATAGGTGACAGGGACAGAATTTTTTTTAAAATAATCTGTTCCATTGGTGGGTGACATTAACCCATTTCTGGCGATGAAGGACCCCTACTCTGCTTAGGTGACAGGGACTTAAATTTCTAAAATTCGTCTTTAATTGGCCCTTTCAGTCGATCCTTCTGCTTTAATAATTTGTCCCACATTTCCGCTTCATCCCATTGCAGTCATTGACCTCCCTTGGATGAGGTCTCACACTTTCTCACACTCCCTCTCCGGCGTCGAACCCTGATTCGCCGATAACCCTGATTAACATGGTAGGCTCAGAAAAGAACATCGAAAGTTGATAGAGAAGATATCCAAATGGATGGTGAACATCACGGGGACGTGTGATCAGGCATAAGTTATCTAGAGTCAACCAAGCGGCAGCAGGGCCTCTCCTGTATAACATTTCTTCATCCAAAATACCCCAGTGACATTTCCTATAATTTTTTATTAATCATTCCAATAACAGGGCATCTTAAGAGTACTGTATTGTTATTTATCGTCACTACCTCCCCCAGTCGGGAGTGGGTAATTGCCGTTTTAAAAGCTTCTCCAACATTTCCGCTCGATCACAATTAAATTTCATGCATTGATCTCTCTTGGATGTGGTCTCTCTTTCTCACGCTCCCTCTCCGGGGTGGAACCCTGATTCGACGATAACTGTGATCAACATGGTAGGCGCAGAAAAGAACATCGAAAGTTGATAGAGCAGATATCCAATTGGATCGTGAACATCACGGGGACGTGCGACATGGTGGGGCAGTTTGTGTGCACATGCCTACACGAACTGACTGATGGTTCTGCCCCCTCCAACTTCTGAATCCAGTGTATTGTCTAAACGTGTGTTTAGCACGACTGGAGGGTGTTATCACAGGTTATATTTCCCAATGTTTTGGGGTGTACCCTAATAAAAAATAAATACATTTTAACCAAAAATTTGTGTAGCCTACCTCCTCCTCCTCCACCGCCGCTTCCACCTAGACCACCACATCCACCGCCTCCTCAACATCCTACTCCTTATGGAACTCGTCCTCCTAGATCAAGATTATTATTTTTAATTTTTACGTATTTTATGTTATTTGAAGTCATTTCCCTATCCACATTTGTTTGCAGAGCATGCTCTTAACCACATTTTGCTAGCATTTGCAGCCCTCTAGCCCTTTTCCGTGACATTTTTAGAGCCATTTTAGTGGTCAAAAGTTTGGGTCCCCATTGACTTCAATGGGGTTTGGGATTAAGTTCGGGTCCTGAACTCAACCTTTTTGTGAAGTTCAGCTGAACCCGTCGAACCCGAACATCCAGGTGTATGCTCAACTCTAGTGATAACCCTTCCAATGACAGGGAAGAGTGTTTCCATTGCATAGATGTCAGGAAGTGGCTCCCTCTCTGACCGGTCTCAGTGGTGCCTCCTGTGTTTCCCCTCACCAACACCTCCACGGCACATAGACTATGTCTAAAGACAAGGGGAGACCAGTTTCTAAGACAAACCTTGTAAGGTGCTTGGTGGCATCTCCATGGATGAGATTTGTTTTTTTGCACATCCCACACATGATTGCATTTAGATCTGGGAATCTGGAGACAAGTCATTACTTGATTTCTTTGTCATGTTCTTCATTCCTGGATAGTTTTTGCAATGTGGCCGGACATTATCCTACTGAAACAGGGAACTGCCATTAGTGGGAAATGCTGACGCATCCACATGATGTCATGACCCAAGTTGGGATGAGCAAATACCTGAACGAATTTTCACTGTGCATGCATAAAGGTCAGGATGCTCCCTCTGCCGGCAGATTAAAATGGTTTCATCTTGTGCAGCCTGAGTAATCTTGCATGTGTCCCTTTACTTCCTGTATTTACTCATGCATTATGATCTGGCTACTAATCGTCTCAACAAATTTGCATGCGGCGCGTGCACAAACCCTTATTTCACTAACCAGAACATTTGTGCGTGTGTCAATACTTTCAGTAACAGCACATACATGAAATTATCATGGCTGCACGATATATGTGACCATGTTAATATGCTGGCACATTTGTTAATTGTCTGTAGTGGGATGCTTCCTCACAGACCTAAAATTCTTAAGAATTAATTCCACTGTTTTCGTACAAATCAATTTGCTCATCTCTAGGCCTAAGATATCCATAAGAACATTGCCGAGAACATCATACTTCGCCTGCCGGCTTTTCTTCTCCTTATAGTACACCTGGTGCTATCTCTTACCCAGGGAAGTTATGCACATGCTCCAGGCTGTTCTGAAGATGAAACGTGATTATCAGATTAGGCCACATTCTTCAGTTGAATGTGCAGGCAGTGTTTAGCTATGAAACACAAAGAGGGCGCACCGTAGGGTTATAACGTACAATTAAAATAAAGAAAAATGTCTCCAATGAGGAGGCTTACCTTTTAGAGTTGTGCTAAATGTAGGCACAACTCTAGTGTAGGCTCGTCAAGGGGTATTCGATTCCCTTTATGGTGGATACTATGCGGCCAAGGATGCAGGTAAATCTGGTCAGGAATGCCTGGGGTCTCTCAGAAGGCAAGTAGATCATCAGAGAAGAATATCCCGTGGTGCAAAAAAACATCCAATGGTTTGATTCAGATTTCAGAAATTTATTTTGCAGATGGTACAACGCGTTTCAGATACAACGGTCCCCTTCATCAGCTACAGACTGCTTATACACAAATATTACCAATTATACATGTATTTATACACCTAAAAAAACGCCAAAAACACTAAAATGGAGGTCAAGAGGCGTCAGCGCTAGGAGAGAGAGCTCTAATGGCTCTTTCCCATCCTCCTCCCAGCAGGACCTACATTCTAGCCCTAACTAGACGCCTTAGCGTCTCGATACTAGGCAACATAGGTCACGTGCCCGCCATTGCGATCACGTGACCGGCCTCTGAGTCACATGAGCACTCAAAACTTGGCTATCTCTCTGGTAATACCGTGCATCGCTTCAGGGTCTCTTATTTATATAGTTTTAACTCTCCACTTACCCCACCAATGTCTATAAGCCCCAAACCATTGGAGCACATATTTATATTATTATTTTAATAAAAACTACAAGTTATCCACATAACGGAGACAATAGGGCAGGTCCTGTACCGCCCATCCCCAACCCCTGACCTCCATTTTAGTGTTTTGGGCATTTTTCTAAGGTGTATACATATATGTATCATTGGTAATGTTTGTGTATAAACAGTTTGTACCTAATAAAGGGGACCGTTGTCCCTGAAACGCGTTGTACCATCTGCAAAATACATTTCTGAAATCTGAATCAAACCATTGGATGTTTTTTTTTGCGCCGCGGGATATTCTTCTCTGATGATTCTTCCCATATAGCACCTGAAGCCATATCTTCCCCCAGTTAAGTGACACATGCACCTGGCTGTCCACATGACCCTTATTCATCAGACCAGACTGTATTCTTCAGTTCCTGTTTTTCTGATGTCAGAGGTATTTATTGCAGATACTTTTGGTGGACAGGATGGACAGAGCTTTCTCCAACAACTTGTTGCCTGGCGGAGAGGAGACTGATAGTAGTTGTTTTACTTTCATTATGTACTGTGTCTAACTGATGAAGGTCTTCACTGTGGGATTCCTTTTCAGAAATTTGCCTCATAAGCAGAGGTGTCATTGTGTCATGATGGTGTCCTGATTCAGGGAGCTGTATAAAGATTTCCCCCTTCCCAACATTGCCATATACATCTGTATCTTAACCAATCATTAGTAACAGGAGTCGTCCCGGAAGATTGGAAATTGGCAAATGTCGTGCCCATTCACAAGAAAGGTAGTAGGGAGGAATCGAGCAACTATAGACCAGTGAGTCTGACATCAATAGTAGGCAAATTAATGGAAACCCTATTAAAGGATAGGATTGTGGAACATCTAAAATCCCATGGATTGCAAGATGAAAAACAACATGGGTTTACTTCAGGGAGATCATGTCAAACAAATCTTATAGATTTTTTTGACTGGGTGACTAAAATAATAGACGGTGGAGGTGCAGTAGACATCGTATATCTAGATTTTAGTAAGGCTTTTGACACTGTCCCACATAGAAGACTTATCAATAAACTGCAGTCATTGAGCATGGACTCCCATATTGTTGAGTGGATTAGGCAGTGGCTGAGTGACAGACAACAGAGGGTTGTAGTCAATGGAGAACATTCAAAACAAGGTCATGTTACCAGTGGAGTTCCACAGGGATCTGTACTGGGACCAATTTTGTTTAATATCTTCATAAGTGATATTGCAAAAGGCCTCGATGGTAAGGTTTGTCTTTTTGCTGATGACACAAAGATATGTAACAGGGTTGATGTTCCTGGAGGGAAACGCCAAATGGAAAAGGATTTAGGAAAACTAGAAGAATGGTCAGAACTCTGGCAACTGAAATTTAATGTGGATAAGTGCAAGATAATGCACCTGGGGCGTAAAAACCCAAGGGCAGAATATAGAATATTTGACACAGTCCTGACCTCAGTATCTGAGGAAAGGGATTTAGGAGTAATTATTTCAGAAGACTTAAAGGGGTTGTCCAGGTTCAGAGCTGAACCTGGACATCCCTCCATTTTCACCCCGGCAGCCCCCCTCACATGAGCATCGGAGCAGTTCATGCTCCGATGCTCTCCTTTGCCCTGCGCTAAATCGCACAGGGCAAAGGCATTTTTCTGAGTTCCGGTGACGTACCGGGGCTCTCTATGGGGCTGACAGGAACCCCGGTGACGTCACCGGCACTGATGGGCGGGATTTGGCTCTGCCCTAGCCAGTAAAACGGCTAGGGCAGAGCTAAAGCCCGCCCCTCAGAGCCGGTGACGTCACCGAACACACCGCTGGGCGGAAGTTACCGCCCGGCAGTGTGTTATTGTAAACACAAGAGCCTGTGCCCTGCGCGATCTAGCGCAGGGCACTGGAGCGCATCGGAGCATGAGATGCTCCGATGCCAGGCTCAGGAGGGCTGCCGGGGTGAAAATAAGGGTATGTCCGGGTTCAGCTCTGAACCCGGACAACCCCTTTAAAGGTGGGAAGACAATGTAATAGAGCAGCACGAAATGCTAGCAGAATGCTTGGATGTATAGGGAGAGGTATAAGCAGTAGAAAGAGTGAAGTGCTTATGCCGCTGTACAGAATACTGGTGAGACCTCACTTGGAGTATTGTGCGCAGTACTGGAGGCCATATCTCCAGAAGGATATAGATACTCTAGAGAGAGTTCAGAGAAGAGCTACTAAACTAGTACATGGATTGCAGGATAAAACTTACCAGGAAAGGTTAAAGGACCTTAACATGTATAGCTTGGAAGAAAGAAGAGACCGAGGGGATATGATAGAAACTGCTAAATACATAAAGGGAATCAACTCGGTAAAGGAGGAGAGAATATTTAAAAGAAGAAAAACTACCACAAGAGGACACAGTTTTAAATTAGAGGGGCAAAGGTTTAATAGGATTCAGATATATTGGGCAGACTAGATGGGCCAAATGGTTCTTATCTGCCGACACATTCTATGTTTCTATGTTTCTATCTTCATAATCAGAATGTACTATTGTGGAGAAGGAGCCGTCAGCCCACTGTCTGCGATTTGCTGTCATTGACCAGCGGTTAGGATGAATTCACATGGTCCGTGAGATACCGGACTGGCATCCTGCTTAATGCAGAAGCGCGCGGCGTTATTGGTTGCTATGACGCCGTGCGCTTCATGCCGCCGCTGCTGTACAGTAATACACTCGTATAGATCATACGAGTGTATTACGTACTGCGGAGGCGGCACAAAGCGCACGGCGTCATAGCAACCAATGACGCCGTGTGCTCCTGCACTAAGCAGGCATCTCACGGACCGTGTTCCACGGATGTGTGAATTCAGCCTTACTTTGGGCCTGTGGTCTGCTAGGTGCCAGGACCTCTGCACAAGTGGTGAGGAGCAGAATATTGATATTTCCCCTTGATAACTAAACCTAGAAGTAAAGGAGCTGAGAGAAGTGTCTGATCTATAGACAGATCTACAGGAGGCCATGTATTCAGTCACTGTGTGCTTGTGTCTCCACAGATGGATCCAGGAGGAGAAATCCACCAGAGAGATGTCCCCGTCCTCTGTATTCCCAGGACTGTCCAGAGGAGAAGGTCCCAAAGAATCCTCAGGTAGATGGAGCTGAGCCCTACACACATCTATATAGGGGGGGGTCCTGCAGTCATTGAGAGGTCATAGATTGTGGGGGTCTCTTCTGTGGATCTGTTAGATTTCCCACCTGTCTGCTGTATTGTACTGAATTGTTACAGATGACAAATCAGGGGGAAGATCTGACTGATATTAAAGTGGAGGATGAAGAAGAGTGGATGATGGGCGATCCGCCATGTAAGAGTGAGGTGGAGGAGAACATTCCAGGAGATGTCACCACAGGTATGGATTCACGAATGGAGAAAGTGACTTCAGATTCTGTCCTTGGTGCCTTCAGGACAGGAGGAGAATCTGATCACCGGCTGCTGGGCTGCTCTTTGATTGGAGATGTCCCCATCACATCATGAAGTATTCCCCTTATCCAGCTGACGGTGATCTCTGATCAGATTCTTCTCTGATCCCGGCTGTTCCTGCAGGACATGACGGTCAGTCACATCCACACACCCACTGGGGATTATGCAGATGCAGCTTTTATGTCTGTGCTGTCATGATGAACTACATGTACGCCATTGTGCAGGAATTACATGGTGCAAGTGACCTGAATGTTCTTCATTGTGCAGGAAAGGGTTAAGCACCCATTTGGGATAGTAATGATATTCAGTATATATAAAAATAATCAATATATTTTTGTGCTTTTCTCCATAATGTTTAAAGGTTTGCAGTGTGAGATTTCAGCAGCAGCGGGAGGAGGAGGAGATAAAAAATGCTTGTCAGTTTATACCTGGGGGCCATTATAGCATGGATTTTTGTAATGAGTCCACTAGCTTCATCAGGTCTGAGAGAGTGATTTAATAATGAATGCAGTTTGTGTTAAGGAATGTAGTGATAGATCCTTTTTAACCACTTCAGCCCCGCTAGGTGAAACCCCCTTCATGACCAGAGCACTTTTTACACTTCGGCACTACACTTACCACCCAAATGAATTTTACCTCCTTTTCTTCTCACTAATAGAGCTTTCATTTGGTGGTATTTTATTGCTGCTGACATTTTTACTTTTTTTGTTATTAATCAAAATGTAACGATTTTTTTGCAAAAAAATGACATTTTTCACTTTCAGCTGTAAAATTTTGCAAAAAAAACGACATCCATATATAATTTTTTCGCCAAATTTATTGTTCTACATGTCTTTGATTAAAAAAAAATGTTTGGGCAAAAAAAAAATGGTTTGGGTAAAAGTTATAGCGTTTACACACTATGGTACAAAAATGTGAATTTCCGCTTTTTGAAGCAGCTCTGACTTTCTGAGCACCTGTCATGTTTCCTGAGGTTCTACAATGCCCAGACAGTAGAAAAACCCCACAAATGACCCCATTTCGGAAAGTAGACACCCTAAGGTATTCGCTGATGGGCATAGTGAGTTCATAGAACTTTTTATTTTTTGTCACAAGTTAGGCTACTTTCACACTAGCGTTCGATCGGATCCGTTCTGAACGGATCCGATCATAATAATGCAGACGGAGGCTCCGTTCAGTACGGATCCGTCTGCATTATTTTAGCATATAACAGCTAAGTGTGAAAATAGCCTCGTACGGATCCGTCCAGACTTTCAATGTAAAGTCAATGGGGGACGGATCCGCCTGAAGATTGAGCCATATTGTGGCATCTTCAAACGGATCCGTCCCCATTAACTTACATTGTAAGTCTGGACGGATCCGCACGGATCCGCATGCCTCCGCACGGCCAGGCGGACACCCGAACGCTGCAAGCAGCGTTCAGCTGTCCGCCTGTCCGTGCGGAGGCGAGCGGAGCGGAGGCTGAACGCCGCCAGACTGATGCAGTCTGAGCGGATCCGCTCCATTCAGACTGCATCAGGGCTGGACGGCTGCGTTCGGGTCCGCTCGTGAGCCCCTTCAAACGGAGCTCACGAGCGGACCGACGAACGCTAGTGTGAAAGTAGCCTTAGCGGAAAATGATGATGATTTTATTTATTTATTTTTTTCTTACAAAGTCTCAAGACAACTTTTCCAATTTTTTTATACAAAGTTGGCATTTGACCAAGATATTTTTCTCACCCAGCATGGGTATATGTAAAATGACACCCCAAAACACATTCCCCAACTTCTCCTGAGTACGGCGATACCACATGTGTGACACTTTTTTGCAGCCAAGGTGGGCAAAGGGGCACATATTCCAAAGAGCACCTTTCGGATTTCGCAGGCCATTTTTTACACATTTTGATTGCAAAGTACTTCTCACACATATGGTCCCCTAAATTGCCAGGGCAGTATAACTACGCCACAAGTGACCCCATTTTGGAAAGAAGACACCCCAAGGTATTCCGTGAGCGGCACGGCGAGTTCCTAGAATTTTTTATTTTTTGTCGCAAGTTAGCGGAATATGAGACTTTGTAAGGAAAAAAGAAAAAAAAAAGAAAAATCATAATTTTCCGCTAACTTGTGACAAAAAATAAAAAATTCGAGGAACTCGCCATGCCCCTCACGGAATACCTTGGGGTGTCTTTTTTCCAAAATGGGGTCACTTGTGGCGTAGTTATACTGCCCTGGCAATTTAGGGGCCCAAATGTGTAAGAAGTACCTTGCAATCAAAATCTGTAAAAAATGGCCGGTGAAATCCGAAAGGTGCATTTTGGAATATGCGCCCCTTTGCCCACCTTGGCTGCAAAAAAGTGTCACACATCTGGTATTGCCGTACTCAGGAGAGGTTGGGGAATGTGTTTTGGGGTGCCATTTTACATATAACCATGCTGGGTGAGAGAAATATCTTGGCAAAAGACAACTTTTCCTTTTTTTTTATACAAAGTTGGCATTTGACCAAGATATTTTTCTCACCCAGCATGGGTATATGTAAAATGACACCCCAAAACACATTCCCCAACTTCTCCTGAGTACGGCGATACCAGATGTGTGACACTTTTTTGCAGCCTAGATGCGCAAAGGGGCCCAAATTCCTTTTAGGAGGGCATTTTTAGACATTTGGATCCCAGACTTCTTCTCACGCTTTAGGGCCCCTAAAAAGCCAGGGCAGTATAAATACCCCACATGTGACCCCACTTTGGAAAGAAGACACCCCAAGGTATTCAATGAGGGGCCTGGCGAGTTCCTAGAAATTTTTTATTTTTTGCATAAGTTAGCGGAAATTGATTTTTTTTTTTTTTTTTTCTCACAAAGTCTCACTTTCCGCTAACTTAGGACAAAAATTTCAATCTTTCATGGACTCAATATGCCCCTCAGCGAATACCTTGGGGTGTCTTCTTTCCGAAATGGGGTCACATGTGGGGTATTTATACTGCCCTGGCTTTTTAGGGGCCCTAAAGCGTGAGAAGAAGTCTGGAATATAAATGTCTAAAAATGTTTACGCATTTGGATTCCGTGAGGGGTATGGTGAGTTCATGGGAGATTTTATTTTTTGACACAAGTTAGTAGAATATGAGACTTAGTAAGAAAAAACAAAAACAAACAAAAAATTTCCGCTAACTTGTGCCAAAAAAAATGTCTGAATGGAGCCTTACAGGGGGGGGTGATCAATGACAGGGGGGTGATCAATGACAGGGGGGGTGATCAATGACAGGGGGGTGATCAATGACAGGGGGGTAATCACCCATATAGACTCCCGGATCACCCCCCTGTCATTGATCACCCCCCTGGTAAGGCTCCATTCAGACGTCCGTATAATTTTTACGGATCCATGGATCGGATCCGCAAAACACATGCGGACGTCTGAATGGAGCCTTACAGGGGGGTTATCAATGACAGGGGGTGATCAGGGTGATCACCCCCCTGTCACTGATCACCCCCCCCCCTGTAAGGCTCCATTCAGATGTCCGCATGATTTTTACGGATACATGGATACATGGATCGGATCCACAAAACACATGCGGACGTCTGAATGGAGCCTTACAGGGGGGTTATCAATGACAGAGGGTGATCAGGGTGATCACCCCCCTGTCACTGATCACCCCCCCTGTAAGGCTCCATTCAGACATCCGCATGATTTTTTACGGATCCATGGATACATGGATCGGATCCACAAAACACATGCGGACGTCTGAATGGAGCCTTACAGGGGGGTTATCAATGACAGGGGGTGATCAGGGTGATCACCCCCCTGTCACTTATCACCCCCCCTGTAAGGTTCCATTCAGACATCCGCATGATTTTTTACGGATCCATGGATACATGGATCGGATCCGCAAAACACATGCGGACGTCTGAATGGAGCCTTACAGGGGGTGATCAATGACAGGCGGGTGATCACCCATATACACTCCCTGATCACCCCCCTGTCATTGATCACCCCCCTGTAAGGCTCCATTCAGACGTCCGCATGTGTTTTGTGGATCCGATCCATGTATCCATGGATCCGTAAAAAATCATGCGGATGTCTGAATGGAGCCTTACAGGGGGGGTGATCAGTGACAGGGGGGTGATCAATGACAGGGGGTGATCAGGGAGTGTATATGGGTGATCACCCGCCTGTCATTGATCACCCCCCTGTAAGGCTCCATTTAGACGTCCGTATGCGTTTTGCGGATCCGATCCATGTATCCGTGGATCCGTAAAAATCATACGGACGTCTGAACGGAGCCTGACAGGGGGGTGATCAATGACAGGGCGGTGATCAATGACAGGGGGGTGATCAGGGAGTTTATATGGGGTGATCAGGGGTTTATAAGGGGTTAATAAGTGACGGGGGGGGTGTAGTGTAGTGTGGTGTTTGGTGCGACTGTACTGACCTACCTGAGTCCTCTGGTGGTCGATCCTAACAAAAGGGACCACCAGAGGACCAGGTAGGAGGTATATTAGACGCTGTTATGAAAACAGCGTCTAATATACCTGTTAGGGGTTAAAAAATTCGGATCTCCAGCCTGCCAGCGAGCGATCGCCGCTGGCAGGCTGGAGATCCACTCGCTTACCTTCCGTTCCTGTGAGCCCGCACGCCTGTGTGCGCGCGTTCACAGGAAATCTCGCGTCTCGCGAGATGACGCATATATGCGTGACTGTGCGCAGGGCTGCCACCTCCGGAACGCGAATCTGCGTTAGGCGGTCTGGAGGTGGTTAAGTTAATTTGTTGTATCAAGGTAATGCCCATTTGGCATTGAAGGGCCAAATCTATTGGCAGAAGGCAAGTTTGACAAGTCTGTCCACGATGTAGTTTGGAAAAATAATCAAATCAATTTTTATCTAAACAGAAAATCCCAGTATGAATCGTGAGGGAAACATGTTATCACTAAATTATAAAGTAGAAGATGAAGATATCATGCAGCGCTCTTCAAGAGGAAACCTTAATATACATCCAGGACTTCACAGTACAGATCAACCATATAATCCCTCTAATAATGAGAAACCTTCTCCTCACCCATCACAGATTGCTACTTCAAGTACAGGTCAGAAAGGGGGTGAAAGGTTTCAACATGCCAAAGAGTTCACAAAAAGCTCAGGTCTTTCTACAAACAGAAGAATTCACAAAGGAGAGCAGCCATATTCATGTTCAGAATGTGGGAAGTGCTTTTCAGATAAATCTGGTCTCATTAGACATGAGAGAAGTCACACGGGTGAGAAGCCATATTCTTGTTCAGAATGTGGGAAATGTTTTACACAGAAATCAAGTCTTGTTACACATAAGAGAAATCACACAGGAGAGAAACCATATTCATGTTCAGAATGTGGAAAATGTTTTAAAAAAAAATCAAATCTTGTTACACACGAGAGAAGTCACACAGGAGAGAAGCCATATTCCTGTTCAGAATGTGGAAAATGTTTTAAAAAAAAATCAAATCTTGTTACACACGAGAGAAGTCACACAGGAGAGAAGCCATATTCCTGTTCAGAATGTGGAAAATGTTTTTTAAGAAAATCAAATCTTGCTACACATGAGAGAAATCACACAGGAGTAAAGCCATATTCATGTTCCCAATGTGGGAAGTGTTTTACAAAGAAAGCAAGTCTTCTTTCCCATGAGAAAGGTCACACAGGGGAGAAGCCATATTCATGTACAGAATGTGGGAAATGTTATACAGATAGATCACATCTTGTTAGACACGAGAGATGTCACACAGAAGAGAAACCATATTCATGTTCAGAATGTGGGAAATGTTTTAAAACTAAACCAGATCTTGTTGCACATGACAGAATTCACAAGGAGAGAAGCCGTATTCATGTTCAGAAAGTGGGAAGTATTTTACACATAAATCAAGTCTTGTTTCCCATGAGAGAACTCACACAGGAGAGAAGCCTTATTTTTGTTCAGAATGTGGGAAACGTTTTACAGATAAATCACATCTAATTACACATGAGAGACGTCACACAGGAGAGAAACCATATTTATGTCCAGAATGTGGCAAATGTTTTACACACAATTCAAGTCTTGATACACATGAACGAATTCACAGAGAGAAGCGATATTCATGCTCAGAATGTGGGAAATGTTTTACGTATATGTTGAGGAAGGGTTGAGACATATGCATAATATACGTGCATGCATGTATAATATATACGCATACATAAATGGGCGCATTATAAGAAGATGTGCCCAGTATCTGCGCACATATGCCCTTAATATTCCACAGGGGCTCATTGTGGCCCCTGTGGGGAATACATGCCCCCTTATACATGTGCCCCCATATATGTGTCCCCTTATAGTGTGTCCCCTTATAATAATAGATAAATATGCATGATAGAAGGAAGGTAGAAACCTCCCCTCCTTCTATTATGCGCATTCCGCCATTACCATTGCACTGCCCGAAATGCAAAGTCGGGAGATTAAAGGCTTCTCCCGCCTGTCAGTGTGGGCGGGGCGGCAGACCCTGCACTAAGGCCCTGCACTAAGGCGGCAGGCCCTGCACTAAGGGAGAAGAGCCGAGCCGCCCCCCTGAAGAGAAGAGACCCCCTACCCCCCAGCAGAGGACGGAGAGCACAGGCAGCGCTCGCTGGGGGAGTTAGAATCATCCCCAGGACGACGAGCATCCCCTGGACAATGAGAAATTAACCCCTGGAGGGCTGAGTACTGATGCCGTATCCCTACCACTATCCCACCAACGACCACAACCTATATTACCTGCCCATATTTCACTATAACCCCTACCTGCCCATATTCCCTTGACCCTCACATACCCTAATTGCCCTGCCAAGTTACCCCAGCATTCACCTGCAGGGTATTAACCCTTGCATTGACTGCTGTACCCCTACCCTTCAGTTACCACCTCTGTACCCCTACCCTTCAGCTACCCCTGCTAATTTACCCCTTGACCACCTATCCCCTACCCTAACCCTGCAGGAGTATCCCTGCTTCCTATTAACCCCTGCTGTAACCCTGTGTCTGTGGCCTGCAATGACCCTTGCAGCGCCACCGTTAACCCTTCGTTCATAGGGATAGTTTAGAGGCAGGTGGGGTGGGCTGCTAATGAATGTATGTAAGTATATTGTATAGTTAGTTTGTGGGTGGAACTTGGGATTGAATAGTGTATTTAGTGCTGTATTTATGGTGCTGTATTGTGTACTGTAGGTGATAATAAATATCTTGTATTATTTGTATTATACCTACTGTGTAACGTGTGGTTATTAGCGGTAGCTAGCTCAGTTAGGCGCTTATAGCTAGTTTAGTGATTAGCGTAGGGCAAAGTGAAAGTATTATTCTTTATTTAAGGTATAAATAGGTGGAGTCTTCACTAGACGACTCCTCTTATTTATGAATATTAATTATTGATATTTGCATAAATACTGGTAATTAATATTCCCCCTTTACAGTATAAATCAAGTCTTGTTATACATGAGAGAAGTCACACAGGAGAAAAGCCGTTTTCATGTCCAGAATGTGGAAAATGTTTTAAAACTAAATCAAATCTTACACATGGAAAAGTCACACAAGAGAGAAACCATATTCATGTCCAGAATGTGGGAAATATTATACAAAAAAATCAAGTCATGTTAAACATGAAAGAATTTACAGAGGAGAGAAACCATATTCATGTGCAGAATGTGGGAAATAGATAAAAAAAAAAATAGTTGTGTTAAACATCAGAGATTTCACACAAGGAAGAGACTATTTTCATGTTCAGAATGTGGAAAATGTTTTACATAAGAATCAAAAGTCAGAGATCTCGCGCAGTTGAGTAGTAGAGATGATCAAATTTCTTTATATTTTTTTTTGGGGGGGGGGGGGGGCAGATTTGAATGAGTTTGATTCTGGTACAAATAAGTTCAACCAAAATTGAAAATGCTCAGATGTAGATATTCTTGGTTCTACTGGGGCTTGTATGCAACAACTTTGAAGCTCTTTAATTCCAAGAAAGCATTAGTATAACTATGGGTAAATGGATGTTAGCCGGTGGTAACAAGCAGCCTGTTTAATAACACACTGCACTGTCAGCTTTGTTCTATAGGGTGTGGCATATGTCTGGACACACCTTTTTAACTGGTGTAACCTGTAGAAAATTGACAGCTAATGTGTGAAATTATTAATCGGGTAAGGGAGAAAAGCCTTTGTGAGGAGCAGAGTTTCGCAGTAGGGACCTGTGAAAGTCCTGATGATGGGCAATGCACCATTATTACTGTGACCTGGCGTTGCGGTCCTGCTACTGGGCAGCATGGTGGCTTAGTGATTAGCACTGGTGCCTTGCAGCGCTGGGGTCCTAGGTCCGAATCCGACCAAGGAAAACATCTGCATGGAGATTGTATGTTCTCCCCGTGTTTGCTTGGGTTTCCTCAGGGTTCTCTGGTTTCCTCCCACACTCCAAAGACATATTGATAGGGAACTTAGATTGTGAGCTCCATTGGGGACAGCTAGATGCTAATGTCTGTAAAGTGCTGCGGAATATAGCTGCTCTATATAAGTGCATCGAATAAATAATTACTACACCCTGTAAGGACGATCTTGCTTCTATTACACTGCCTTCATCTTGGCCCCAGCTCTTCACCTTTTTAGAGACACTGGAACCGTGGGATTCAGCCACCATCTTGCCTAAGAGAGTTCAGTACATGACGAGTCTGCAAGTGTGCACTGCTGTACTGTCACACTTTTGCTAATACACTCCACCCCTCAGATCACTTAGGATCATACCTACCGACCATACCCACACTCTTCTATCTTGGGTATTATTGAATCAAGGCTGTTTACAAGAAACCACTCTTGGCAGCTTACTCAACCATTCAAGACCTAACTCCCATTTTATGGTGATAACCTAGAGTGGACTGAAAAACCCATTAACACTACCTCCATCAAACAGAGTAACTGCCCTACATGGCAGGCCTATCTCCTCAAGATTTATAAAGCAGCAAACTGGACTTTCTCCATATTCAACCGTATTACCGTCTGATGGTGTACTATAGTATCCTCCTGTGTTAACCTTCAGGAGGTGCTTTTATCTAAGTTGAATTTATGTTTAATACAGAGAAGTGTCTCATAAGTGAGACTCCTATTCTTCTATCTACCTTGAACAAGGCTCTTCCTGTCTCTAACTATACCACGATGATCCCGACATCCAACAAGTCAGGAAAACAGAGCACTGGACTCAATAATGTAACCAAACGGGGCCCAAAGCTACACCCATCTCTGTCCTTGTAGGATAAATGATCTTGCTCCTCTACTGGGGATCCCCAATGTACTCCATGAGTCTACACCAGCGAGCCCAACTACTTAAAAAAAAAGTAGGTGAGGGATCGGTCATGTCAAACTAATTTAATCAGTTTCTATGAGGAGGTAAGTTCTAGACTTGACAGCGGCAAATCAATGGATGTCGTGTATCTGGACTTCTCCAAAGCATTTGACACTGTACCACATAAAAGGTTAGTATATAAAATGAGAATGCTCGGACTGGGAGAAAACGTCTGTAAGTGGGTAAGTAACTGGCTCAATGATAGAAAATAGAGGGTGGTTATTAACGGTACATACTCAGATTGGGTCACTGTCACTAGTGGAGTACCTCAGGGGGTCAGTATTGGGCCCTATTCTCTTCAATATACGTATTATAGAAACATAGAATGTGTCGGCAGATAAGAACCATTTGGCCCATCTAGTCTGCCCAATATACTAAGTACTATGGATAGCCCCTGGCCCTATCTTATATGAAGGATGGCCTTATGCCTATCCCATGCATGCTTAAACTCCTTCACTGTATTTGCAGATACCACTTCTGCAGGAAGGCTATTCCATGCATCCACTACTCTCTCAGTGAAGTAATACTTCCTGATATTACTTTTAAACCTTTGCCCCGCTAATTTAAAACTATGTCCTCTTGTAGCCGTTTTTCTTCTTTTAAATATTCTCTCCTCTTTTACCTTGTTGATTCCCTTTATGTATTTAGCAGTTTCTATCATATCCCCTCTGTCTCGTCTTTCTTCCAAGCTATACATGTTAAGGTCCTTTAATCTTTCCTGGTAAGTTTTATCCTGCAATCCATGTACCAGTTTAGTAGCTCTTCTCTGAACTCTCTCCAAAGTATCAATATCCTTCTGGAGATATGGTCTCCAGTACTGAGCACAATACTCCAAATGAGGTCTCACTAGTGCTCTGTAGAGCGGCATGGGCACCTCCCTCTTTCTACTAGTAATGCCTCTCCCTATACACCCAAGCATTCTGCTATCATTTCCTGCTGCTCTATGACATTGTCTGCCTACCTTTAAGTCTTCTGAAATAATGACCCCTAAATCCCTTTCCTCAGATACTGAGGTTAGGACTGTATCACTGATTGTATATTCTGCTCTTGGGTTTTTACACCCCAGGTGCATTATTTTACACTTATCCACATTAAACTTTAGTTGCCAGATTTTTGACCATTCCTCTAGTTTTACAAAAACACAGAAATATAGTGGATAACCTGGGGGAGCTGCTCAACCCCTAACACTGTAGCGTGTTTTTCATTGGGGGAGCAGCCCCACCGCATGTGGACCGCAGCAAACGACTATCCCCAGCAAAAAATGTTTTGCATACGGTGGAGGATGTCGGCACGGTCCACATGCACCACAAAGGCATCCTACACAAAACGGAGCATTGTGCGGATGAAAATATAATCATATAAATCACAGAAGAAATGCACCAAACGGATATGCCACTGACTATACTGGCTAGTCATAAATGCAGATATTAAAAGCTGAGACTTTTGCCAATATATTCCTGTCAGGAAGATATCGGAGCCCATCATGCACCACGTCACGGTTCTCAGCATGGCAAGGGGTCCTAACCGCTGCTCTAACTATGGTGTGAACAAGGTCTGAAGGTGATGTAATCCAGCTCACAGCCAAGCTTCCACACAACCGCCTAGCAGGACAACTAATGCAATGTGAACAAAGCAAGACTGTAAGCCACACCCATATCAGACCATGTGATGGAGGTTACCAGGTGCAAAGGAGAGTGGTGCATGATGGGCTCCGATATCTTCCTGACAGGAATATATTGGCAAAAGTCTCAGCTTTTAATATCTGCATTTATGACTAGCCAGTATAGTCAGTGGCATATCCGTTTGGTGCATTTCTTCTGTGATTTATACATTCCTCTAGTTTTCCTAAATCCTTTTCCATTTGGTGTATCCCTCCAGTAACATCAACCCTGTTACAAATCTGTGTCATCAGCAAAAAGACACACCTTACCATCGAGGCCTTCTGCAATTTCGCTGATAAAGATATTAAACAATATGGGTCCCAGAACAGATCCCTGAGGTACCCCACTGGTAACAAGACCTTGGTCTGAATATACTCCATTGACTACAACCCTCTCTTGCCTGTCCCTCAGCCACTGCCTAATCCATTCAACAATATGTGAGTCCAAGCCCAAAGACTAGAATTTATTGATAAGCCTTCTGTGTGGGACAGTATCGAAAGCCTTACTAAAGTCTAGATAAGCGATGTCTACTGCACCTCCGCCATCTATTGTTTTAGTCACCCAATCAAAAAAATCTATAAGATTAGTTTGACATGATCTCCCTGAAGTAAACCCATGCTGTTTTTCATCTTTTAATCCATGGGATTTTAGATGTTCCACAATCCTCTCCTTAAGTATGGTTTCCATTAATTTCCCCACTATTGATGTCAGGCTTACTGGCCTATAGTTGCCCGATTCCTCCCTACTACCTTTCTTGTGAATCGGCACAACATTTGCTAATTTCCAATCTTCTGGGACGAATCCTGTTGCCAGTGATTGGTTAAATAAATCTGTTAATGGTTTTGCTAGTTCACCGCTGAGCTCTTTTAATAGCTTTGGGTGTATCCCATCAGGCCCCTGTGACTTATTTGTATTGATTTTAGACAGCTGACTTAGAACCTCTTCCTCTGTAAAGACACATGCATCAAAAGATTCATTAGTCTTCTTTCCTAACTGAGGTCCTTTTCCTTCATTTTCCTTCGTAAAGACTGAACAGAAGTATTCATTGAGGCAGTCAGCTAGTTCATTATCTTCTTCCATATACCTTCCTTCTTTTGTTTTTAATTTTGTAATTCCTTGTTTTAGTTTCCGTTTTTCTTTTATGTATCTGAAGAATGCCTTATCGCCTTTTTTCCCTGACTGAGCTAATTTCTCTTCTGCCTGTGCTTTAGAAGCTCTTATAACTTGTTTGGCCTCTCTCTGCCTAATCTTGTAAATTAGCCTGTCATCCTCGTTTTGTTTTGTTTTTTATAATTCCTAAATGCTATCTTTTTGTTTTTAATGATTTTGGCCACTTCTGCTGAGGTCTTTTCCTTTTTTTGCTTTTACTGACAAGCCTAATGCAATTTTCTGTTGCCTTCAATAGTGCCTCTTTTAAGTAGTCCCATTTCTCCTGGACTCCAATGAAACAGTTCCAGTCTGATAGGGACTCGTATACCACTAATCTAATTTTAGAAAAGTCAGATTTTCTAAAATCTAAAACTTTTGTTTTTGTGTGGTGTGACTCAGTCACTGTACTTATAGTAAACCACACTGACTGGTGATCACTAGATCCCAAGCTTTTCCCTACAGTAATATCATATACCAAATTCCCGTTTGTGAATACTAAATCTAATATGGCCTCCTTCCGGGTTGGCTCCTCAACTACTTGCTGTAGAGATAATCCCAGTAGGGAATTTAGAATATCTGTACTCCTGGCAGAACTAGCTATTTTGGTTTTCCAGTTTACATCAGGAAGATTGAAGTCTCCCATAATGATAACTTCCCCCTTCAATGTCATTTTAGCTATTTCCTCAACTAGTAGATCATCTAATTCTTTGACTTGGCTAGGTGGTCTATATATCACACCTACACGAGTTACCTTATGATTATCAAGCTGCAAGGTAACCCAAACTGACTGTAAATTGTTCTCGCTAACTTGTATCAAATTAGATTTTATGCTGTCTTTCACATACAGGGCCACCCCTCCTTCCTTCTTGCCTTCTCTGTCTTTCCTGTATAGAGAGAACCCTGGTATTGATATATCCCAGTCATTACTCCCCTTGAACCACGTCTCAGTAACGGCCACTACATCTATATTCTCAGATGCCATTATAGCCTCAAGTTCATTGATCTTATTCCCTAAACTGCGAGCATTTGTAGATAAGAATCTGAGCTTGTCATTTCTTAACCTTTTGTGCTACTGGCATCTTCTGGCATTGTTCCGGGGGGCAGTTGGACTGCTGTATTATCACTCTTTTGCCCCCCTTTCTAGTTTAAATGCTCCTTAGCAAATACTTGGAACTGTTCACCGAGGACATTCGTTCCTTTGAGAGAAAGATGCAAACCATCTTTCTTGTACAGTTCTTTTCCATTCCAACAAGAGCTAACATGATCTTGTAGAAGGCTTGCATAGTAAAATATAAATTTTCGCAGATGACACTAAACTGTGTAAAGTAATTAACACTGAAGAGGACAGTATACTACTACAGAGGGATCTGGATAGATTGCGGGCTTGGGCAGATAAGTGGCAGATGAGGTTTAACACTGACAAATGTAAAGTTATGCACATGGGAAGGAATAATGCAAGTCACCCGTACATACTAAATGGTAAAAGACTCGGTAACACTGACATGGAAAAGGATCTAGGAATTTTAATAAACAGCAAACTAAGCTACAAAAACCAGTGTCAGGCAGCTGCTGCCAAGGCCAATAAGATAATGGGTTGCATAAAAATGGGGCATAGATGCCCGTGATGAGAACATAGTCCTACCACTTTACAAATCATTAGTGAGACCACACATGGAGTACTGTGTACAGTTCTGGGCTCCAGTGAACAAGGCAGACATAGCAGAGCTGGAGAGGGTCCAGAGGAGGGCAACTAAAGTAATAACTGGAATGGGGCAACTACAGTACCCTGAAAGTTTATCAAAATTAGGGTTATTCACTTTATAAAAAAGACGACTGAGGGGAGATCTAATTACTATGTATAAATATATCAGGGGTCAGTACAGAGATCTATCCCATCATCTGTTTATCCCCAGGACTGTGACGAGGGGACATCCTGTGTGTCTAGAGGAAAGAAGGTTTGTACACAAACATAGAAGAGGATTCTTTACGGTAAGAGCAGTGAGACTATGGAACTCTCTGCCTGAGGAGGTGGTGATGGTGAGTACAATAAAGGAATTCAGGAGGGGCCTGGATGTATTTCTGGAGCGTAATAATATTACAGGCTATAGCTACTAGAGAAAGGTCGTTGATCCAGGGAGTTATTCTGATTGCCTAATTGGAGTCAGGAAGGAATTTTATATTTTGGATTCTACCTCACAGTTTTTTTTTTTTGCCTTCCTCTGGATCAACTTGCAGGATGACAGGCCGAACTGGATGGACAGATGTCTTTTTTCGGCCTTATGTACTATGTTACTTATAAAATGTGTTCAATGTGCTGCCCATTGTGTTGGATTGTCAATGCAACCCTCTTCTCCCACTCTTCACACACTGATAGCAACACCGCAGGAGAAATGCTAGCACAGGCTTCCAGTATCCGTAGTTTCAGGTGCTGCACATCTCGTATCTTCACAGCATAGACAATTGCCTTCAGATGACCCCAAAGATAAAAGTCTAAGGGGGTCAGATCGGGAGACCTTGGGGGCCATTCAACTGGCCCACGACGACCCCAAGGTCTCCCGATCTAACCCCCTTAGACTTTTATCTTTGGGGTCATCTGTAGAATGAACGCTTTTTATGGTAGCTGGATTATCTTCTCTTTATTACAGAATGGCTTTAGAATTTCCACACTATTGCATTCTTTGAAATCCTTCTGAGTAGGAATTTAAGCTATTTGTATATTTTACTCACTACTGTTGTACTGTCACTGATGGTGAGGGAAGCGAAGCAAACCAAACACAACAAAATTAAACAAAACAGCAGTCGAATTTTCTTGAGTTTCGTGGTAACTAATTATAATTTTTCTAAAATGGCTACTGCACATGTTAGAACGAGGAACTAAGAACTCTGGGAACAAGGGATCACCTACAATGCCATGAATGCAGCCAATCAGCAGCCAGCCATCCACTGTGATGTCACAGCCCTATAAATAGCCTCAGCCATCTTGGTTTCTGCCATTTTCCAGTGAACTTTGTGCAGGGAGAGATGTGACAGGCGCTAGGGACAGTGTTCAGGAAAGACTTTATTCACAAAAAAAAAGAATGAGCAGTTCATGGAAAGATCATTCATAGTGTAGGGAAGGGATAGGGAGGCATTATCCGCACTATAGGGAGAGAGCAGGGGCCAATAGGGGAGTGTAAAGCCTGGGTAATAGGAGCGATTACTATTACACCTTGCTGCACTAATTGGGGATCCACATTGCTCTAATACTACTGCTTTTAGGTTGTTTGCACTATATAATACATCAGTAATTCCAGTAATCCGTGCTTGTTATTGGGGTGAAAGTGCTGTGTGATACAACCAGTTCTGGGGTGTATTTAGGTGAAATATAACTTTCCTCATCGTCTTACAGCATACTAGGACCAGCCCAACTAAACAACTAGAATTAGCATATTAAATTAGCATAATTAATTCACCTCTATAAAATCTCTTCCTCCCTGACAACACGCGTGTATTATTTTGTCCTCATTGTAGATGTGTGTGCATCTGCCCAGCCCACGCTAATCTCTTTCTTTTTCTTTATTTCAGGTAAACCTTCAGGATTTTTATTACATACTAGATGGATTCTCTAGTTTTTCTGCCAGAGGGGATAAATGACTCCCTTGTTCCAGGGAGGATCTCTGGGTTTTGCCTGGCAACACAATTGCTACCTTGATCTTGCAGGAAAAAGGGCATAGGTAGCGACGGTGTTTGTCATGTTTTTTTGTTTGCCCTGTGGTTGTTACAGTGGCGGAGTTCCTCACTTTGGCCTTAAAGATGTATGGCTGAGCAGGCTAATATCACTTCCTGTTTGGTGTGCGTTGCACTGACATAATTTCCTGCTTGGTGTGCGTTCCACTGACATCGTTTCCTGTTCGGTGTGTGTTCCACTGACATAATTTCCTGTTTGATGTGCATTCCACTGACATCACTTCTTATTAGTGTGTATTCCACTGACGTCACTTCCGGGTTCCTCCTGCTTAGGCACTCCAGCTATGCGCTGCTCATTATTTTGCCGGGTACATCTGGTAACGATATTTCTTCTTCTCACCCTTCATATGATTTTAACATACAGTACAGACCAAAAGTTTGGACACACCTTCTCATTCAAAGAGTTTTCTTTATTTTCATGACTATGAAAATTGTAGATTCACACTGAAGGCATCAAAACTATGAATTAACACATGTGGAATTATATACATAACAAACAAGTGTGAAACAACTGAAAATATGTCATATTCTAGGTTCTTTAAAGTAGCCACCTTTTGCTTTGATTACTGCTTTGCACACTCTTGGCATTCTCTTGATGAACTTCAAGAGGTAGTCACCTGAAATGGTTTTCACTTCACAGGTGTGCCCTATCAGGTTTAATAAGTTGGATTTCTTGCCTTATAAATGGGGTTGGGACCATCAGTTGCGTTGTGGAGAAGTCAGGTGGATACACAGCTGATAGTCCTACTGAATAGACTGTTAGAATTTGTATTATGGCAAGAAAAAAGCAGCTAAGTAAAGAAAAAAACGAGTGGCCATCATTACTTTAAGAAATTAAGGTCAGTCAGTCAGCCGAAAAATTGGGAAAACTTTGAAAGTAAGGGCTATTTGACCATGAAGGAGAGTGATGGGGTGCTGCGCCAGATGACCTGGCCTCCACAGTCACTGGACCTGGACCCAATCGAGATTGGGGTGAGCTGGACTGCAGAGTGAAGGCAAAAGGGCCAACAAGTGCTAAGCATCTCTGGGAACTCCTTCAAGACTGTTGGAAGACCATTTCAGGTGACTACCTCTTGAAGCTCATCAAGAGAATGCCAAGAGTGTGCTAAGCAGTAATCAAAGCAAAAGGTGTCTACTTTGAAGAACCTAGAATATGACATATTTTCAGTTGTTTTACACTTGTTTGTTATGTATATAATTCCACATGTGTTAATTCATAGTTTTGATGCCTTCATAGTCATGAAAATAAAGAAAACTCTTTGAATGAGGTGTGTGCAAACTTTTGGTCTGTACTGTATATTATTACCTGCATTATGTTTTACCTTCCTGCTGTTGCTGATTCCAAATGGGGTGGGGCTTATTCTGGCTGCAGGTTGCACATGGTGGACGTGTGCCTAAGCAGCAGCCTCCTAAGCCCCCTAAGGTAAAATTGTGGATCTGCAGAAGCATGTTCAGGACAGGGGTTCTGTTCTCTTATATATTCTTTCAGATTATGTTTTAATTGTGCAGATGTCAAGTCACAGCTCAAGCAGAATGGGAACCAAGAAAAGGCAGAAAACTAAACACAGAATGTGTGTCAGTTGCCAGCAGCCTTTATCTGATGACTTCATGCAGGATGTCTGTAATGTCTGTTCAGCCCAGGTTCCAGAGGCAAAGGAATTATCCATATCTCACGGCAGGAGACTAGAAGATGTATCTTGTGCATCAAGCCTATGTCAGATGATGTATCTACTGATGTATGTAGAAACTGTGCTGTATCAGAGGATGATGACTATTTTAATCTGAAACAGCAAGCTTTGAAATTCTATCTACTCTTGGTTGAGGTCAAAGAAGCGCAAGCGCAGCTCAAAACATTTAAGAAAACTATCGCATTTTCCTGAATCGTCATCTCAATCTTCTGACCTCTCATCTGATGATGACTCAGATGTACCAATTTCTGAGGACAGCTTTTTGTTTAAAAAAGAAAATGTTGGGCGTTTGGTCAAAGAGGTTAAGAAAATAATAGTCAGAAAAGGACACAACATCGAATTAAGCTACAGATAATCTCTTCTGTTTTCCCAAAAAGAAAGCGAGAATGTTTCCAGCACATCAGGTGTTGAAATCAATTATGGAATGGAAGTGGAACTTCCCTGATAAGAGAATGGCCTTTGGGGCCAGATTTAAAGCAGTTTATAAAGTGGATCCGGCAGAGTCCGAGCCCTGGGATACACTGGCTAAAGTAGACCAGCTGTTGCAAAGCTTTCCAGACATGCATTTTTTCCAGGAGACGATTCTTCCCTATTGAAAGATTCCATGGATCATAAAGCGGATTCGCTCTTGAAATGATCTTATAGCAATCTTGCTGCTATGAGCAAGGCTACCATGGCATCCGTTCCGGTTGCCAGGGCATTAAGACTCTGTCTGTCTCGTCTGGGAAAGGACATCCAGGAGGGTGTTTCTAGAGAGCAGCTGTATGAGCAGTTATCATCATTAAAATTGACTGCTGACTTTTTATGTGATTTTGCCCTAGACGTATCGAAGATATCTGCAAATAATATGGCATTAGCTAATACCACTAGAAGGGCAATCTGGCTGAAGCTCTGGTCTTGGGACTCTGCATCTAAAAGCAATTTCTGTGCCTTGCCATTTGAGCCTGGACGTCTCTTCAGAACACAGTTGGACACCATTTTGAAAGACAATAAAGTAGAAAAAGGCTTGGCGTTTCCAAATACGCATAAAAGACCTCCATTCACATTCCGTGGCCGTCGGGTACTGGTTTTAACTTCAGAGGAGGATATAGAAGAAGAGCAAAACGAAAACAGATCATAAAGACCAGTCTTCCTTTCAGGACAAATACAGGTGGAGCCCCATCCATGAAGAGTGAGTTCTGACGCCAGGGGTTATTCAGAGGCAGTAGGAGCCAGACGTACGAACTTTTATCCTGCTTGGTGCAACATTACTTCAGACAAATGGGTGCTTCAAATAATAAGAAATGGACACTGGCTCGAATTTAAAGATTCTTCCCTAAACATTAACAAGTCAGTCCTGATTCGCTCAGACAACCTGGCAATAGTATAGTATCTAAATAAGCAGGGGGGAACCAGGTCCCCTATACTGCTTCAGGAATGCAAGATAATTCTTGATTGGGCAGAGCTACGCATATAGCCGGATCTCAGAATACCACAGCCGATCGTCTCAGTCGGATGAGACTGAATCCAGCCGAGTGGGAATTAAACCACAAGTACTTCCGTCTAATTGTGCAGAGATGGGGTCTTCCAGAGATGGATTTGATGGCCACGAGGAGCAATCGCAAGATCAAGAAGTTCTGTTCCCTAGATCCCCGTGACCATCCATTTGCGGTAGATGCTCTGTCGATATCCTGGAAACATCAGTTCCTGTATATCTTTTCCCCCGTCGGCAATGATCCTTCGAGTGTTATGGAAATACCTGTTAGACAGACCCTCCTTAATCATCCTAACTCCGTTTTGGCCTCGGAGGGCCTGGTTCCAGTTGCTATAAAGGTTGTCGAACGGAGATCACTGGAGATCTCTTCCTGCAGACGGGCATGCGCTATCCTTAGCTGAACAGATTATGTCTGACAGCATGGATTTTGAGAGGCAAACATTAACAGGTTAAAGATTGGATGCTGAAGTAATCAATACGTTGCTTCAGGCGAGAAAACTGTCAACAAGTAGAGTTTTTTCACATCTATGGAAAAAGTTTACCTGTTGGATGGCAGAGACATCCCGAACAATTATTGATGTTCCAACTGTCCTTGTGTTCCTGTAACAAGGGTTCCAAAAAGGTCTGAAAACGAATACCTTAAAGGTGCATGTGTCTGCAATCAATGCAATGACGGATGGTACATTTTTCAATCATCTCTTGATAATTAGTTTTTTTTTTAAGACATCAAGAGAATAAAACCTGAAATTAAGCAACCTTTACCTGATTGGGACTTAGGGTTAGTCTTGCAGAGTTTGGTTCATTCTCCTTTTGAGCCTTTAGAGGAGGTGGACTTCAAATGGTTATCTCGGAAAGTTCTCTTCTTAGTGACGATCACATCAGCAAGGAGACGTGTTATCCTCAAGATATCCTTATTTGAGAATGTTGCCTGATGGTATCATCTTGTGTACAATGCCTACTTTTCACCCTAAGGTTCCCTTTGTGCAGAATGTGAACAAGGAGTCGTTTTTACCGACCTTCTTTCCTAACCCTTAGGACGAACAACAAAAGGAGTTGCATTATTTAGATGTCAAGAGGGCCATTGGAATTTACTTAAGTATAACCAAGGACCTTAGAAAAGCAGAAAACATATTCATTCTTTTTGCTGGCCCTAGAAGAGGCCTCAAAGCAAGTAAAGGAACCTGGCCAAGTGGGCAAAGGACATTATTACTGATGCCTATTCAGCTGATGGATTATCACCTCCTTTTCTGGTATGGGCCCATTCAACTCATGCAGCCTCCATCTCTTGGGTGGAAAGGGTTCAAGTGTCTTTGCAGGATATTTGCACATCAGCTTTATGGTCATTACTAGAGATGAGCAAATTGAAGCTGACAAAGTGGAATTCGATCAGAATTTCAGGAAAAATTCAATTTGCACCGAAGCCAAATTTCTTCATGCTTCGTGGTAACGAATCGCATTTTTTCCCTAAAATGGCTGCTGCACGTGTGAGGACATGGAGAAAGGAACTCTGGGAAGGCGGGATCACCCAAAATGCCATACATGCAGCCAATCAGCAGTCAGCCAGCCCTGTGATGTCACAGCCCTATAAATAGCCTCAGCCATCTTAGATTCTGCCATTTACCAGTGTACTTAGTGGAGGGAGAGACGTCAGCAGGCGCTAGGGACAGTGTTAGAAAAAACTTCTTTGTGCAAAAAAAAAAGATTTACACGTGCAGGGAAAGATTATTCAAGGTGTAGGGAAAGGATAGGGAGGAATCATTCCACAGCATTTATGTTGAACAGGGTTCAGTAGGGGAGGCACCTTCCTGCACTGACTGGGGATCCAAATTGCCATTATACAGCTCTGTAATTCCAGCAAACCGTTCTTATTAGGGTGCAAGTGCTGTTTGATACAAGCATTAACAGGGTTTATTACAAGGAAATATTTCTATGTCTTATTTGCCCTTGTGCAGTGCAGTTATATGTTCTAAAGCACGGGTGTCAAACACAAGGCCCACGGGCCGAATCCGGCCCGCCAGACCTCGTCATGTGGCCCACGTAGCCGCCGCCGGCTGCCAGCCTTCACCTTTTATTCTCGCTTTTTTTTTTTGACACAAGAAAGCCGCCTCTTCAGCGCATGCGCGGCAGCCTACAAGCCAGAGAACGTCTGCCCTCTAGCGGCGCCGGCCGTTCTACACAGGAAACCTCCACTTTCAGGGGTGTGGAATTCCTATCGCCCGACGCCCGGGACATGCAGTTCCGGGCGCCGGGCAAGTAGTTTGAACAGTTGTTTAGCCCTGTGCGGGAAAGTAGCAGGGGCATGTCGGTTGGGCAGTAATAGGAGCGGTCATATGCTAGCCGCGAGCTGACCGCTCCTACATCTATGTCAGCCTGCCCCTGCATCGTGCATATGAGTGTACCGTACATATCACTTCCTGCAGGCGGCCCCCGCTCCTCCCGGCTCCTGTATCGAAGTCTCCGCCCACCTGCCAGCACAGGAGCGCACAGTAAGTCAGCACACCGTCTCCAGAGTAATTGCAGGCCAAGATGGGAGAAGAGGAGTGAGAGACCCCATGGCCCCCTGCAGATGAGCGTTCCTCCCGGAGCCTGTCCACATCGCAGCTCCCGGCCTGACCTGCAAGCGCTGACTGGGGTCACATAGCATTATACTGATTTATGATGCTATGTAACCCTTACAGTTCTGGAATGTGTTGGATAACACTGACAGCATTATGTCAGGAACGCTCATCTGCAGGGGTGTCAGAAATAAAGGTTGTGCTGTCTGTCTTCTGAGGCTCTGGCCCTGCCTGCAATCTGCACTGCATGTGGCACTTGATAAACTATAATGTCTCCCTGTTGCCCCCATACAGACAGTATAACGTCTCCTTGTGGCCCCCATACAGTATAACGTCACCTTGGGGCTGCCCTAGTGCCCCATACAGTATAACGTCACCAAACGGCTGCCCCCGCACAGTATAACGTCACCCTGTGGCCCCTGCCCCCATACAGTATACAACCGTATACATCCTACAGATACAACCGGCCCTTTGAGGGTGACCAAACTGCTGATGCGGCCCCCGATGAATTTGAGTTTGACACCCCTGTTCTAAAGCATTTTTTGGCTTGTAATAGTGGGAAAAAAGGGCTTTTTAGCCGTTGTGTGGTGAAGTGCTAAAATTACAGCCCCTTTTGTCGTGTAGTAGTGGCAAAAGTAAAATATATTTGCCGCTCAGCGGTGCAGTTATCTGTTCTAAAGCCTTTTGTGGCGTGTATTAGCGGAAAAAGAAAGAATATATTTGCCGCTCAGCGGTGCAGTTATCTGTTGTAAAGTTGTGGCGTGTTTTAGTGAAAAAAAGGCTTATTAGCGGTTGTGTGGTGAAGTGAGAAAATTACTGACTTTTTTGGGGATGTTTTCATTTCTTTTTTATTTATTTTCATTTGATCTAACAGTATGTCAGACAGAGAAGTGCCAGGCCCTGCACAGGGGAGTGGCAGAGGAGTAAATGTTTCTGGCGCAGGCAGAGGTCGCAGCAGAGTAAGGGGCCATGGCAGCAGGGGTCACTTCGAGAGGCCTGAACTCCCAGTGTCAGCTAGCGGTCGTGTTGTGACTAGCAACCCAGCGGTTCTTAAGTGGTTGACTGGATCTTCGACTTTGCCGCAAGTGACATCAGACACCCCCAGCCAAGAGTTAGTGGGTTCGTCAGACACAACCCTTAGTTGGCATTGCCCGGGAGCAGGCCCTGTGCCCTCATCTGTCCTCAACCTGCCTCTGTCCTTTTCTGTTTCCTCAGCCAGACAAGTATATGCTGTGGGCTCAGCTCCACTATACAGCGAGAACAAGCTACTAGAGTACAGTCAGCAGCTACTGGCCAGCCTAGATGTGAAGGAGACATCTGCCGCTTCCTCCGGTAGGAAGGCAAGTAGTGATAAGGAGAGTGGCGTGGGAGCTGGTGTTGCGAGCGTTCAGGCTCTTGCCCCAGAGATGGTTGAGGAGGACATCAGTGACGTGCAGACAGTACTCGATGAGTATGATGTAGCTGATCGCACTTGGGAGCGGGTGACGAAGGGGCATCATTATCATTGGGAGAAGAGAGTGGCAGCTTGGCCATGAGCAAGTTGCTAGCGTGGCCGGGAGTCAGCAGGGTGGCAGCAGTGGAAAGTCGAGAGCCAAACGTGCCCAGGGTAATCCACCTGCTTCGCAGGAGCCTACCTGCCTGGGAAGTAGCGGTGCACGGGTTCACGGAGGCAGCGGCGGTAGCAGTCAGTGCATTGTATTGGGGGTAAAATCACCTACTCAGCAGTGTGGCAGTTTTTTGTTAAGCTGCCGGAGGAGGTGAACATGGCCTTATGTAGAATATGTGGGCAGAAGTTGAAGCGTGGCCAGGGTGCCAATGTTGGCACCATGGCCCTGCGTCAACATTCAGCATCACAATAAATTGGCCTGGAACAACTGTGGCTCCGATGTGGTGGTCCAGCCTGCTGCAGCAAGCGCTGCATCACCCAGTGGCATGCACCCGGTTTCAGGCAGTTAAGGCTCCACCACCTCAGCCGAAGAGATCTGTCTCTCCTTTCCATCATCTGCTGGTCCTGATGTTCCTGCTCCTCCTACTCCTCGTCAGTCATTCCGTCAGCAATCAATCACTGAAACGATTGCCAAGAGACAACAGTATGCGTGCACTCATCCAACGGCGCAGAAGGTGAATGTGCTCCTGTCCAAGTTGCTGGTGCTGCAGTCCCTCCCTTTCCAAGTGGTGGACTCTGCACCTTTCAGAGAACTGATGGCTTGTACCAAGCCGAGGTGGAGAGTCCCAAGTCGTCATTTATTTGCCAAAAAGGCAGTATCAGCCCTGCACACACATGTAGAACAGAAGGTGGGCCAGTCTTTGAGCCTGTCGGTGTCTGCCAAAGTGCACGGCAGTGCCGACGTGTGGAGCTCTAACTACAGTCAGAGACTATACATGTCCTTTACGGCTCACTGGGTGAATGTGGTTCCTGCACAGCCACACCAGAACTTGGGCAGGTGACGCCGCTTCCACCTCCACATTGTCACGCGACAATGTCCGCTTCTGCCTCTTCATCCTCCATGGTGTCCTCAGCCTCTACTGCAGGGACAATTCACAGTGCCCCTCCAGCATATCACATGTGCAGGGCATGGCCGTGTCACGCTGTTCTGCACCTCGTTTACCTGGGCAAACATTCACACAGAGGAGGAACTCCTCTGTGTCCTTCATCAAGAAATTGAATCCTGGGTTTCTTCACGACAACTCAAAATCTGAACCATGGTGACTGACAATGGGAAGAACATGGTGTCGACACTGCGTCAAGGATGGCTGAGCCATGCACCCTGCATGGCACACTTGTTCAATATGGTTGTCAAGCAGTTCCTGAAGTCTTACACCCATCTGCAAGACATCCTGAAAATGGCCAGGAAACTTTGCATGCACTTCAGCCACTCGTACACCGCAAAGCACACCCTTCTTGAGCTGCAGCGGCAGAACTGCATCCCCCAATATGCGACATTTCCACCCATTGGAATTCAACCCTCCATATGTTAGACCAGGGATGCTCAACCTGTGGCCCTCCAGCTGTTGCAAAACTACAACTTCCAGCATGCTTGGCAGCCTACAGCTATCATCCTACAGCAGGGCATGGTGGGAGTTGTAGTTTTACAACAGCTGGAGGGTCGCAGGTTGAGCATCCCTGTGTTAGACAGGCTATACGAACAGAGAAAGGCTATAAACGATATCTTGATGATCCAAGTGGACAGGAGTACTCCCCTGTGTAGCTTTGATGTCAGCCAGTGGCAGCTCATGCGTGACACCTGCCGTTTGCTCAGGCCCTTTGAGGAGGCCATGTTATTTGTCAGTCTCCAAGACTATGGGATGAACAATGTCATTCCACTGCTTCATGTCCTGGAATAGATGCTGGTAAATCTGGTTGGTCAGGGGACTAGAGATGTGGAGCCTAGATCTCATGGCCACATGAGCCCTGTGGGGGCTGAACTGGAGGAGGAGGACATTGGAGCACAAGCAATGTGTAGCAAAATGGGTGGTTTTTCTACACAGGTGACGGGAGAGGAGGAGCCAGAGGAGCTACAGGGCGATGAGGAAGAGGCAGAGGACCCAGACACACCGTGGCAGTATGCAGTGGAGATGGAGGCAGGGAGTCCCTATGAGTCACTTGCACAAGTGGAAGGCTGAAAAGTCAGCCTGAATTTGTGGGAGGGGCATCTTACCTTCTTAAGCTCCAGCCCCCAGCTCCTCAGGGCGCTTCTGTTCATACCTGGATAGGGAGTCGCTTGCTCTGGTACTGCATCCGTGCACGTCGTGAGTTGCTTTCATCTGCTTCGTTTTCGTTTCATACACTGCTGTTCACGTCTTCAGGAGAGGTAAATTCTGTGCCATACTTTCGGCTCCCTGAGTCGGCGTGCGTTCCAGCGTGGAACGCATGCCTATACACATTCCTGCCCCAGGTTGTTTTTTTGTTGTTGTTTGTTTTTGTTTGTCTCCTTTTCCCCATCCAACTCCCTCCCGAGGCAGCAAGGGGGGGCAGGGTTCGGCCCGCGAGTCCCCCCCTCCACACGGCCTCCCCCGTCCCCTCCTTACTTAGGGCTCCGCTGCAAATCCGCCACCAGGCATGAGCTCCAGGGTGGAACGCACGCCGGAATCTTCATTCAGGCCCGGCAGAGTCATGCGACGTAGCGGCTCCAGTGCGGTGACTCCAGCTGGGTTAATCCTGTCCCCACTGGGTCCTTCCCTCTCTCGAAACATACCTTGATTCTGGCCCCACAACCAGGTCTCCCGCCCTACGTACTACTTAGGACGGGTGGTCCCCGTCCCCCAGTCTGCTGGTCCGCATGGTCACCCCCCTGCACATTTTTTCCCAGGCAAGCCTGGCACCCCCGTCAAAACAGGCCATACGTAGTAGGGGTATCTAGCCCCTGGGCAACAACGGCCACTTCCACAAACAGCAGCAAAAAATAATAATAAATAAATAAATAAATAAAAAATCCCTCAGTAGGGCCCAACCACAAGCCATCTCATACGCACTCCCGCCGTGCAACGCAGCGCTAGGCGGGAGGAAGACAAGGTCATCCACGTTTCCTCACTTAGGGAGGGGCCCCGGGGTCCCTGCTGGGCTGAAAGGGCGCTAGTTCCAGTACGATGTTTAAAGAAACTGGGGGTCTCACTACGAGTGGGCCAGGTCATCATCACACGCCATACTCATTCAGCGGTCACAATGCTCACTACAGTCATCCAGTCCATGGTGGCGACAGTGCCATGTGTTATATGTATGTACTTTCACGTTATATGCTGTTTCCTCTACTGGTTCGCCAGGCTCATACCTACCTCTGCCTCCTGGATCTCCCAGGCACGCACCTACCTCTGTCTCCTGGTTCGTCCAGGCTCATACCTACCTCTGCCTCCTGGATCGCCCAGGCACGCACCTATCTCTGTCTCCTGGTTTGCCAGGCTCATACCTATCTCTGCCTCCTGGATCGCCCAGGCACGCACCTATCTCTGTCTCCTGGTTCGCCAGGCTCATACCTATCTCTGCCTCCTGGATCGCCCAGGCACGCACCTATCTCTGTCTCCTGGTTCGCCCAGGCTCATACCTATCTCTGCCTCCTGGATCGCCCAGGCACGCACCTATCTCTGTCTCCTGGTTCGCCCAGGCTCATACCTACCTCTGCCTCCTGGATCGCCCAGGCACGCACCTATCTCTGTCTCCTGGTTCGCCCAGGCTCATACCTACCTCTGCCTCCTGGATCGCCCAGGCACGCAACTACCTCTCTCTCCTGGTTCGCCCAGGCTCATACCTACCTCTCTCCTGGTTCGCCCAGGCTCATACCTACCTCTGCCTCCTGGATTGCCTAGGCACGCACCTACCTCTGTCTCCTGGTTCGTCCAGGCTCATACCTACCTCTGCCTCCTGGATCGCCCAGGCACGCACCTATCTCTGTCTCCTGGTTTGCCAGGCTCATACCTATCTCTGCCTCCTGGATCGCCCAGGCACGCACCTATCTCTGTCTCCTGGTTCGCCCAGGCTCATACCTATCTCTCTCCTGGTTCGCCCAGGCTCATACCTACCTCTCTCCTGGTTCGCCCAGGCTCATACCTACCTCTGCCTCCTGGATCGCCCAGGCACGCAACTACCTCTGTCTCCTGGTTTGCCCAGGCTCATACATACCTCTGTCTCCTGTCTCGCCCAGGCTCACACCTACCTCTGTCTCCTGTCTCGCCCAGGCTCATACCTACCTCTGTCTCCTGGTTCGCCCAGGCTCACACCTACCTGTCTCCTGGTTCACCCAGGCCTGTCATCCTCCCCAGTTATGTTCTCTTTCCCTTCCGAACTTTATGGATTTGTCCTCTCAGGAACGTGTTCTGACCGTTCACTTGTACGACATTTGGACCAAGGTCAGGTAACCCAAGACATCAGTACAGGTAGTAGCCTCTAATCCCAGGTACGTTACTCAGACCGACACAAGCCTTCTCGTGGTCGTACTACGTTCCGGTCACATATAGTTATTGCATATTTTTCCAGGAACAGTCTGGTTATGTATTCCCCTGAATCGCTCAGGCTTCTGTATTTTCCCTGGTCTCTCAGTGGGTAGGTAGTGGCCAGGTCCACCCAGGTTCAGGGTAATGCCCGACGCACCCAGGGTCCGTCATCTTCACGAAAGGTGTAGGTAAGTGCCTGATTCGCTCAGGATTCCATGTTGCTTGAACCGCTCAGGATTCAATGTATTTGCCTGAATCGCTCAGGTTCCATGCGTCTGCCTGGAACGCTCGGGGGTTTCTCAGCAGGGTCCGGCTGGTTCCTGGTTACCTGGTTCGTGTCCTGCATGTCTGGATTTCTTTTTCCCGCAGGTCTTGTTGCATGCAGCGCGACTTCGGCCCTGATTCTGGCAGTTCAGGGTCATCCAGCAGTTGGCCATGACGCCCAGGCTGCATCCTGGTTCTCCGTCGCTTCATTCCAGTGCCACCAGATCGCACCTCTCTCCGGGTCTCGTACCAATGCAAGTTTATTTCAGGTAAGCAGGGCCTCAGGCCACCGGAATTTCGATCCATCCTCAATTGTGTCGCAGGGTGTCTCCGTGTCCAGTCATTCCACGGTGCCAGGTTTCAGGTAAGGTCCAGCCGGGTGGCGGCTTTACGCACCTCCGCAGCTCCTTCATTCATTCATCACGAGCCTCCATCACTAGGTCTTCAGTATCGCCGGAGAGTTGGCAGCGCTGTCCGTGGATTCGGGTAGGTTGCGATCCTTTTTATACCATGGTCATTCCTGTTTCCTTTCCGCTCTCGCCCGGTCACTCGGCCACCGCCTAAAAAAAAAAAAAAAAAGGAAATATATATATATATGTTTTTTGGGGGGTTTTCCGCGGGGGGGGGGCTGGGGTGAGGGGGGTCTCATTTCCCTGAATGGCCCAGGTTTTACGTATTTTCCCTGAAATCACTCAGGTCATGTATTTCCCTGAATCGCTCAGGTTTGAATTTTCCTGTCTCTTTCGGGTTGACAATATTTCCTGGTTGTATGTATTTTCCTGATTCACTCAGGTCACATATTTCCCTGAATCGCTCAGGTCTTATTTCCCACAGGTTGTTTGCATTTGCCTGAATCGGTCAGGATCCAATATATTTGCCTGAAACGCTCAGGGGTTTTCCCATACCATCAGGAAACTACCAAGCCGGCGTCAAGGTTTCCAAAGTTTTTCAAGGTCCCACCCGCAGGTGGCTTGGACGATGTCTCCTACACCCTGGCGTTCATAGCCCACTGTCACCGCAAATCTCAGGCTGTCATTTAACACCATCGGGCTGTACCTAGCGGGGATACAGCACTGCGCCATGCTTCATAATCCAAATGGAGGTTCCATTTCTTCAGTGCAGGCAGTCAAGGCAGCCCTCAGGGGGATCCAGAGGTGCGGGGATGCCCCTACCGCCCGTAGAAAGCCTGTCTCCGGCGAGATGTTTGGGAGACTGTCGTCCGCGCTGGATAGACATCCTTTTGGGCACTCTCCTAGTTTAATTATTAAGGCAGCCATGTATCTCGGGTTTTACGGGTTCCTCAGGCCAGGTGAGTTTACCAGAACCTCCCCTAAACGTCAGGGGTTGCAGGTGCGGCAGTTGTCCTGGGCCCATGACCATTTTGTCCTCTGGCTCCCTTCCACGAAGGCCAATCAGCATGGGCCTCCCTCGGAGGTCAGGTTTTAAAACCTTCGAACAATTGGTGCCCGGTCATGGTCCTCCGTCAATTGTTAGCCCTGTTGCAAGATGCCCCCCTAGATGGCCCGCTGCTTCCTTGGCGTGGGGGGCCCCTGACACCAGCTTCGTGTCCTACCTCAGAACGCTGGCCTCAGGTCTCGGCCATAACGCACTGGCCATCATAGGACACTCGCTCCGAATCGGGGCCACGTCCTCAACATAAAAAAAAACGGGTTCCCGGCGCACGTGATCAAATGCATGGGTCAGTTGGCGCTCTTCCTGCTTCACAAGATACATCCCGAACTCGAATGTAGAGATTTCCAGGCGTTTTGTAGTCTTGCTCTCTGAGTGGAATTAAAAGCTTTTGGTCACTACTCTGCTCTCCTCGTCTATCTTTGCCCTCTACTAGGCTTACCCTCGCTCCTGGCTTCCGGCACAACACAGCCAGCTAGGTCAGGGGAAGCGATTCCCCCCTCATCACAGGTAAGCCTCTCCCATAAGTGGAAGGCTGAAAAGTCAGCCTGAATTTGTGGGAGGGGCATCTTACCTTCTTAAGCTCCAGCCCCCAGCTCCTCAGGGCGCTTCTGTTCGTACCCCCCCCTGTTCTCAAACACTCCCCTTAGGGTACGCCCACTACTAGGCTTACCCTCGCTCCTGGCTTCCGGCACAACACAGCCAGCTAGGTCAGGGGAAGCGCTTCCCCCCTCATCACAGGTAAGCCTCTCCCATAAATGGCCCGATGCATGCTCACTTGCTTGCGTAGTGACAGCCGAATTGTCACCATTCAGCAAAGGGATGACTTCTGGTTCTCCACCTTGTTGGACCCTCACTACCAGTCCAAAATGGGGGCCTTTTTTACACCCGCTGAGAGGGAGGACAAACTGAACTACTATAGAGACATCCTATGTAGTCAGTTGGCCGCTGCCTTTGTGCGCTATTGTCCATTCTCTCGCAGGTCTGACCGGGGGCCCTTTGCGCTCACCCGCATAGTGAAGAAACTACTCACCAGCAGCAACAGGTAGACCTAGAGCAGGACCTGAACCAGCAGGTGGTGGCATACTTGGACAGCACCCTGCCACCCCACATTGAAGATCCACTGGACTACTGGGCAGCCAAACTGGATTTGTGGCCGCAACTGGCAGAGTTTGCCCTGAAAAATCTGTCCTGTCCATCCATTAGTGTGTCATCAGAGCGGGTGTTTAGTGCGGCGAGGGCCATAGTTACCCCAAGAAGTCTCGCCTGTCCACCCAAAATGTGTAGTTTTGCAAAGGCTAGAGAGCCTCAGGTTGGTCATTCCTGCCCTATAGCATATGGCTATGGCAGTGCAAACAGCAGAAGTAGCACCAGCCATCCTAGTTATTAAATAAAAATGTTTAAAAAAATTAAGATTAACATTAAAATATACACCACTTTTCCCTATTTTACATATAAAAATATATTAACAATAAAAAATAGGTATCGCCACTTCCAAAAATGTCTGAACCATAAAAAAATTCTAAAATTCCTGTGCAGTGAACGCCACAACGGAAAAAAAAATCAAAAACACAAGATTTGCCATTTTTTTTGTCACCTTCCCCCCTCCAAAAAATTGAATAACAGTTATCAAAAAGTACATACTACAAAAATGGTACCAATAAAAACTACAGTTCATCCCGCAAAAAAACAATCCCTCATATAGCTCTGTGTGTATGGAAATCTAAAAAAGTTATGGTTGCTAGAAAATGGCGATGCAAAGAAAATTTAGATTTTTTTCAACGTTTTTCTCCATTTGGATAGCACCTCATTCGGTGTGAGGAGACTTATAGGCCATACATGCTCCTCTGGAATTCTGGGAAGAAAGGGATGCAAACAAGCTCTGTCTCTAATGCCACCAGATGTAAGGCAGCTATCCTATAAGTCAATGTTCAACTCTTTAACCACCTCAGCTCCCCTAGCTTAAACCCCCTTAATGACCAGACCACTTTTTACAATTCTGCACTACACTACTTTCACGGTTTATTGCTCAGTCATACAACTTACCACCCAAATTAATTTTACCTCCTTTTTCTTCTCATTAATAGAGCTTTCATTTGGTGGTATTTCATTGCTTCTGACATTTTCACTTTTTTTGTTATTAATCGAAATTTACCAAAATTTTTGCAAAAAAAAGGACATTTTTCACTTTCAGTTGTAAAATAAAAAAATACATTTCTATATAAATTTTTCTCAAAATGTATTGTTCTACATGTCTTTGATAAAAAAATGCAATAAGTGTATATTTATTGGTTTGCGCAAAAGTTATAGCGTTTACATACTATGGTGCAAAAATGTGAATTTCTGCCTTTTGAAGCAGCTCTGACTTTCTGAGCACCTGTCATGTTTCCCGAGGTTCTACAATGCCCAGACAGTAGAAACACCCCACAAATGACCTCATTTCGGAAAGTAGACACCCTAAGGTATTCGCTGATGGGCATAGTGAGTTCATAGAACTTTTTATTTTTTGTCACAAATTAGCGGAAAATGATGATTTTTATTTTTATTTTTTTCTTACAAAGTCTCATATTCCACTAACTTGTGACAAAAAATAAAAACTTCCATGAACTCACTATGCTCATCACGAAATACCTTGGGGTGTCTTCTTTCCAAAATGGGGTCACTTGTGGGGTAGTTATACTGCCCTGGCATTTTAGGGGACCTAAAGCGTGAGAAGAAGTCTGGAATCCAAATGCGTAAAAAATGCCCTGTAAAATCGTAAAGGTGCTCTTTAGAATTTGGGCCCCTTTGGGCACCTAAGCTGCAAAGAAGTGTCACACACGTGGTATTGCCGTACTCAGGAGAAGTAGGGCAATGTGTTTTGGGGTGTATTTTTACATATACCCATGCTGTGTGAGAGAAATATCTCTCTAAAAGTCAACTTTTCCCATTTTTTTATACAAAGTTGTCATTATAGAGAGATATTTCTCTCACCCAGCATGGGTATATGTAAAAAGACACCCCAAAACACATTTCCCTACTTCTCCTGAGTACGGCGATACCACATGTGTGACACTTTTTTGCAGCCTAGGTGCGCAAAGGGGCCTAAATTCCTTTTAAGAGGGCATTTTTAGACATTTGGCTTCCAGACTTCTTCTCACGCTTTAGGGCCCCTAAAATGCCAGGGCAGTATAAATACCCCACAAATGACCCCATTTCGGAAAGTAGACACCCCAAGGTATTCGCTGAGGGGCATATTGAGTCCATGAAAGATTGAACTTTTTGTCACAAGTTAGCGGAAAAGGGAGACTTTGTGAGAAAAAATAAATAAATATCAATTTCCGCTAACTTGTGCCAAAAAAAAAAAACTTCTATGAACTCGCCATGCCCCTCACGGAATACCTTTGGGTGTCTTCTTTCCAAAATGGGGTCACATGTGGGGTATTTATACTGCCCTGGCATTTTAGGGGCCCTAAAGCGTGAGAAGAAGTCTGGAATATAAATGTCTAAAAAAATTTACGCATTTGGATTCCGTGAGGGGTATGGTGAGTTCATGGGAGATTTTATTTTTTTGTCACAACTTAGTGGAATATGAGACTTTGTAAGAAAAAACAACAAAAAAAATATCAATTTCCGCAAAAAAAAAATCTTCTATGAACTCGCCATGCCCCTCAAAGGTGATCTTTTTATCGCCGCAGCGATTTTACGGTGTTTTTGCAGTGATCAGAAAAAAATAATTCTGTCACTGCGGTGGGGCGGACTGAACGCAAGTGTGCGCACAAGATCAGGCCTGATCGGGCGAACACTGCGTTTTTTGTAGAGCCTATAGAACATGTCCTATTCTTGTCTGCAATTGCGGACAAGAAAAGGCATTTTCTATATAGTTCTGGCAATGTGCGGATCCGCAAAATGCAGAAAGCACATTGCCGGTGTCCGTGTTTTGCGGATCCACGGTGTCCGTGTTTTGCGGATCTGTGGATCCGCAAAACACATACGGACGTCTGAATGGAGCCTTACAGGGGGGTGATCAGGGAGTCTATATGGGGTGATCACCCCCCTGTCATTGATCACCCCCCTGTAAGGCTCCATTCAGACGTCTGTATGTGTTTTGCGGATCCGCAGATCCGTGGATCCGCAAAACACATACGGACATCTGAATGGAGCCTTACAGGGGGGTGATCAATGACAGGGGGGTGATCAGGGAGTCTATATGGGGTGATCAGGGGGTTAATAAGTGACAGGGGGGTGTAGTGTAGTGGTGTTTGGTGCTACTTTACAGAGCTGCCTGTGTCCTCTGGTGGTCGATCCAAGCAAAAGGGACCACCAGAGGACCAGGTATATTAGATGCTGTTAACATAACAGCGTCTAATATACCTTTCAGGGGTTAAAAAAATCGCATCTACAGCCTGCCAGCTGGCAGGCTGTGGATCAGCTTGTTTACCTCCGGTTCCTGTGAACGCGCGCTCCTGTGTGCGCGCGTTCACAGGAAATCTTGCGTCTCGCGAGATGACGTGCCGGCGCGTCGAGGAGGAATGAATCGACCGCCTCCGGAACGCAATCCTGCGTTAGGAGGCCGGAGGCGGTTAAACAGGCCTTGAGACATGACTCATTGAGACATGACTCGGATATTAAATAAGCCAGCATCTTATCTGCAGACAGCTGTTTTGGGGTGATTGCCCCAAGAAGAAATAGTACCCCCCAAATCCTTATTGGTTACCTGTACGGCTGAATAACATGCTGTCTTCTATCCAATAGGAGTAGGGCTAAACTTAACCACAATATCCTGACAGCTCTAGACCGGGCACAAAACCATTCTTAGTAGTGTGAGTATAGTACACTGCTAGCACTAGTTGGAGGGGGCTGGGGAAGGTTCCAGTCAAGGTGGATGTTAGGGACAATTTTGTCCCAGACCTATAAAAAAATCCTACAACCGGAATCCATACTCAAGGCTTCCTTCCCAACAATAGGCTGCTCAAAGGAACTCTGAGTGTCCTTCAGTTCAGTGTTATATTGAGTAAATATAATAAAATGTTTGGAAAAATTGTGTTGAAAAAGAAAAAAAATGTATGAAGTGTATTCATTATTCAATAAGCAGGGCCCAAATGAGTCGGAGCCTACTGGCCAGTAATTATGTATTATACTCACTTATATAGCGCTAGCATCAAGCTGTCCACGGAGGAGATCACAATCTAAGGTCCCTGTCCGTATGTCTTTGGAGTTTGGGACCCTGAGAAAATCCAAACAAACATAGGAAGAACATACAAAAAACATGCAGATGTTGTACTTGGTCAGATTTGAACCTAGAACCTCAGCGTTGTAAGACACCAGTGCTAAACACTGAGCCACACGAGATGTACAAAAATACTAATAACCGATCATCATGTCTCCTTTCATGTTCTGCAGGTAATATAGCAGCAGGAGGATACATATGAAACACATATATGTGCATCACTTGGTCACTGACTTCATGTTCCCATTATTCAGGGGTTAGTTAACAGATGTGACATCGCAAGCGATTCCCACCACCGATATATCCCTCAGCTCCAGCATCTAGATAGGTTTACCATTAAACCGCAGGAATGTACATATGGGGATAAAGTGTCACTTCAAGTATTTTTCTATGTGTAGAGGATGTGTTTAGGACTATTTTTGCAGTATACTTTATCAAGAGATTTTGCTCTCTTTTATTAAAAACAGGCTCAGAAGTCGTCCCTTAGTGATCCCCTAAAAGAGTGTGGCTAAGTAAAATCTGTCTAACATGCTGCGCCAACGTGAAGCACATCAGCAGACTGATAGACACCACCTGAACAACCAGGTTCAGTTGTACCTGTTCTGTGCCCTTTCCTCAGCACATATTGTGATTCCATTGACTCCTGGGTCAGCAGACTGGACAAGTCGCAGGTACCTACCCAGTTTGCCATCGGTGTATATTCTTGTCCAGCCTCCAATGTACTATCAGAGGGTAGTCAGCACACCAATGGTGTCAACACACTAAAATGATCTCCAAAAGTGCAGAAAACATTACATTTGTGAAAACGAATCAGGCATGGATCTATGAGGATTCTCACACACCTCCGGCTGATGATACTGAATAGATCTAGATTTATCATCGGCTCAATGATGCTACTGCTGCTGTCTGCCTGTTGTGGGGATTTGCTCTGGTAGACAGGTTAGCGGATGCGGTATAGAGGCAAGGAACCAGGTTGCAAATTAAACTTCAGTGTTTTATTCACACTCAGCAAAACATAACAGTCTTGGTGCTTGTTCACACACAGCAAAACAAAACAGTGGTCACCCGGAATCCTAGGTGTCAGTTCACACCCGGCTGAATGCTCAACCACAGAAAAGTTCACTGGCAGTTTTCCAGGCGGCCTGCACGCCTCTTTGCAGTCTTCAGCACAGAGGCTCCACAGCTTCACTGTCAGATGGAGGTAAAATCCACACCACCTGATAGTGCTGACTGCTTTTAAAGCCTGCCAAGACCAGGCCTGGAGCGTGCGGAGTAGCCACCCCCCAGCACTTTGGCTACTCCTAGTAAAAGCCGTCCCAGATCAGATTTACAGCCATACTAAACAGCTGAAGTGTCAGACTGCAATCTGCAATACTGATACTTGAGAAAAACCGGCTCTTACCTCAACAAGGCCAGGAAGCTCGGTGACACATACCAACCATCAATGACGGCCCCTTGTTCCTTCCTACACTGTCCATCATGTTCTATACAGTCCTGCTGCTGCTGCTACTACTACTACCACCCCTACACAGGTTCACATCTTCTGCCTTGTCCATCAGCAGCTACTACTTTCCCTGCTGCCATTACTACTACCCCTACGCAGTCATAGCTCTCCTGCCCTGTCTGTCAGGTTTCATACTGTACTGCTGCAGCGACTACTACCCTTACGCAGTCACACATTTCCTGCCTTGTCTGTCATGTTCTGTACCATACTGCTGCTGCTTCCCCAAAAAGGAAGAATGTTTGGAATGCTTGCTCAAAATAAGCCATTGCTTCCTCTGAAGACACCGTGTGCATAGAAACACAGCCAAACACCTTCAACCAAAAGGGATAATTTAACATTTTTTTCCAAGCACAGCAAAGCTGTGTGATATTAAACAGGCTGTTTGTTACCACTGGTTACCATCCATTCACCCAAAGATATGTCACTGCCACTTTAAGATTATGAATGCTGTCTTGGTGTTAAAGAGCTTCCATGTAGTTGAATATAGTCCCAGGAGACTGCAGAATGTCATCCACAACTAATCAGGGAAATCTGAACACTTTAAATTTGAGTTGATTTTATTTGTGCCCAAATCGATTTCCTGACCGATTCGTTCGAATCTGACCTGACACAAATTTCTAGAATTCTGCTCATCTCTACTTCCCTGTGTGACATCTCTGATGTGTAACAAGATATGATTTTTGTGTAAAACATTTTCCACATTCTGAACATGAATATGGCTTCTCTCCTGTGTGAATTCTCTGATGTTTAGCAAGAATTGTTTTTTGTGTAAAACATTTCCCACATTCTGAACATGAATATGGCTTCTCTCCTGTGTGAATTCTCTCATGTCTAACAATACTTGATTTATCTGTAAAACATTTCCCACATTCTGGACATAAATATGGTTTCTCCCCCGTGTGACTCTTCTGATGTTTAACAAGATGATATTTAGTTTTAAAACATTTCCCACACTCTGAACATGAATATGGCTTCTCTCCTGTGTGAATTTTTTCATGTCTAACAAGACTTGATTTGTCAGTAAAACATTTCCCACATTCTAAACATGAATATGGTTTCTCTCCTGTGTGAATTCTCTCATGTGTAACAAGATCAGATTTTTTGGGAAAACTTTTCCCACATTCTGAACATGAATACGGATTATCTCCTGTGTGACGTCTCTCATGTGTCATAAGATCTGATTTTTGTGTAAAACATTTTCCACATTCAGAACATGGATATGGTTTCTCTCCTGTGTGACTTCTATCATGTGTAATAAGAAGCAATTTAGTTTTAAAACATTTCCCACATTCTGAACATGAATATGGCTTTTCTCCTGTGTGGCTTCTCTCGTGTATAACAAGAATTGATTTAGTTTTAAAACATTTCCCACATTCTGAACATGAATATGGCTTCTCTCCTGTATGGAATCTCTGATGCCTAAGAAGATGTGATTTCTGTGTAAAACATTTCCCACATTCTAAACATGAGTGCGGCTTCTCTCCTGTGTGATTTCTCTCATGTCTAACAAGACAAAATTTTTCTGTAAAACATTTCCCACATTCTAAACATGAATATGACTTTTCTTCTGTGTGACTTCTCTGATGTTTAAAAAGATTTGATTTCTGTTTAAAACATTTGCCACATTCTGAACATGAGTACGGCTTTTCTCCTGTGTGAATTCCTCTGTATGAAGAAATAACTAAGCTTTTTGTAAACTCTTTACTATGTTGAAATCTTTTAAACCCTTTCTGACCTGTAGTTGTGGTAACAATGTGTGATTGGTCAGGAGATGGTTCCTTATGATTAGAGACATTATATGACAGATCTGTACTGTGAAGTCCTGTATTTACATTAAGCTTTTTTCCTGAAGAGCGCTGTATCAGAAATGTATCTTCTACTTTATAATTCAGCGATAACATGACATTTCCCTCAGAATTCTTACTGGGATTTTCTGTTAAGATAAAAATGTAAATTTGAGTGTTTTTCCAAACTAGAGAGTAGATAAACTTATGACATTACAATTTGTGGTTTCATCAAGAAAAAGAGACATTTATTTTGAATCAACTTCTGGCTCTGGGTCTAAAATTCCAGTCTTATAAGGCTTTGTAGAACACTCTGAAAAAGGTTCTAGATTGTGGTCTACACCGGTCACCACTTTTATTACAAAAAGTTAGCAAAAAAATGTGAAAAACCCAAATATGTCTAGCCACCAAGTTGCCTTCTGCCAATATATTTGGCTCTTCAATGCCAAGTGGGCAAGTTAACTTATAAAAAGATCCCTAACTACATTCCTCAACACAAACTGCATTCATTATTAAATTGTTCTCTCAGACCTTATAAAGCTGGTGGATTCACTAGAAAAATCCCTGCCATAATCACCACCTAGGGATTAGCTGACAAGCACTGTTTAATGTTCCTCCTCCTCTGCTGTTGCTGAAATCTCACATTGCAAAACCCCTTTAGCTATTCTGAAAAAATAATCCATAATTTTTTTGTGATCTCTTTGTTATCCCAAACCTTGCTTAAATCTTTCTTACACAATGAAGTACATGTAGGTCACTGACGGCATGTAATTCCTGCACAATGGCATACATGTAGTCCATCATGATAGCACAGACACAAAAGCTGTGCCCTCTTAATCCCCAGTGGGTGTGTCACGTCATGTCCTGCAGGAACAGCTGGGATCAGAGAAGAATCTGATCAGAGATCACTGTCAGCTGGATAAGGGAAACATTGCATGATGTGATGAGGACATTTTCAATCAAAGAGCAGCGCAGTAGCCGGTGATCAGATTCTCCTCCTGCCCTGAAGGCACCAAGGACAGAATCTGAAGTCACTTTCTCCTTTCATGATTCCATACCTGTGGTGACATCTCTTGGAATGTCCTCCTGCACCTCATTCTTACACGGAGGATCACCCATCATCCTCTCTTCTTCATCCTCCACTTTAATATCAGTCAGATCTTCTCCCTGATTTGTCATCTGTAACAATTCAGTACAATACAGCGGACAGGTGGGAAATCTAACAGATCCACAGAAGAGACCCCCACAATCTATGACCCATCTAGGACTGCAGGACCCCCCTATATATGTGTATAGGACTCAGCTCCATCTACCTGAGGATTCTCTGGGACCTTCTCCTCTGGATAGTCCTGGGAATACAGAGGATGGGGACATCTATCTGGTGGATTTCTCCTCCTGGATCCATCTGTGGAGACACAAGTGACTGAATACATGGCCTCCTGTAGATCTGTCTATAGATCAGACACTTCTCTCAGCTCCTTCACTTCTAGGTTTAGTTATCATGGATAAATAACAATGTCCTGCTCCTCACCACTTGTACTGAGGTCCCAGCACCTAGCAGGCCACAGGCCCAAAGTAACCGATGGTCTATGAGAGGGAATGGCAGGCAGTGGGATGACTCCTTCTCCACAACAGTACATTCTGAGGAAGAGGATACAGTTATAAATGCCAGGGCCATCTTTCAGCACTCTACCAACCAAACATGCATCAAATCATCATGCTGGCACCAGTTATGAAACCCCCCTATATAAGGTAAATTTATAGAGAGAGAACCCACAGCTCTACAGCTACATCCCCCTCCAAGTCTCCTTTCCCTGGGAAGACAATTCCTTTTCTCCTAAGGAGCTGTTATAGTTAAAGAAGAAAAATATCTGATGAGATTTACTGGATATTTTCTGTGAGCCCATGACAGCACCATGAGAGAGACTTCCACCCTGCTGGACAGGAACAGGAACATCTGAGATCACTGAAACTACCACCCTTCTCTGTAGGTAGATTCATTAAAAGGACAGTTACACTCCTCTCAGTATATACAGTACAACCATCAGCCATAACATTCATACCACTGACAGGTGAATAGCACTCTTTATCTGGTGACAATAGTGGCCGGTTTTGTGGGGTGTTCTGTGTATGTGGTGGTTAATACCTATCAAAAGTGGCCCAGGGAAGGACAACCAGTTAACCAGCGGCATGGTCATGTGCCCAAGGCTCAGTGACATTTTATTTCTCCCCAAACAAAACAAGCCATTATAACTAATGAAAGGTATTTGGTAATATATTTATAATGAAGTAATACAGTCCTGATCAAAAGTTTTAGACCACTTGAAAAATGGCAAAAAATCATATTTAGCATGGCTGGATCTTAACAAGGTTCCAAGTAGAGCTTCAACATGCAACAAGAAGAAATGGGAGTGAGACAAAACATTTTTTTAGCATTCAATTTAATAAAAAACAACGAATAAACTGAAACAGGCTGTTTTTCAGCTGATCAAAAGTTTAGGACCACACCTCCCAAAAAAACTAAACCCCCCAAAACAAAAATCCAACTTCCAAACATGAACTCAGTAATGAGTAGCTCCGCCATTATTGTTTATCACTTCAAAAATCAGTTTTGGCATGCTTGATGCAAGTGTTTCCATGAGGTGAGTGGGAACATTTCTCCAAGTGGTGAAGACGGCCGCACGAAGGCCATCTACTGTCTGGAACTGTTGTCCATTTTTGTAAACTTCCCTTGCCATCCATCCCCAAAGGTTCTCAATAGGATTTAGATCAGGGGAACACGCAGGATGTTATTCTCCTGGAAGAGTGGTGTTATTCTCCTGGAAGAAGTCCCTTGTCCTGCGGGCATTGTGTACTGTAGCGTTGTCCTGTTGAAAACCCCAGTCGTTACCACACAGACGAGGGCCCTCAGTCATGAGGAATGCTCTCTGCAACATCTGGACATAGCCAGCGGCCGTTTGACGCCCCTGCACTTCCTGAAGCTCCATTGTTCCACTGAAGGAAAAAGCACCCCCAGACCATTATGGCGCCCCCTCCACTGTGGCGCATAGAAAACATCTCAGGTGGGATCTGCTTGTCATGCCAGTAACGTTGGAAACCATCAGGACCATCAAGGTAAAAAAAATTCTAATCAGAGAATAAAACTTTCTTCCACCTTTGAATGTCCCATGTTTGGTGCTCTCTTGCAAAGTCCAAATGAGCAGTTCTGTGGCGTTCAAGGAGACGAGGTCTTTGAAGACGTTTTTTGTTTTTAAAGCCCTTCAGTCTCAGATGCCGTCTGATGGTTATGGGGCTGCAGTTAGCACCAGTAAGGGCCTTAATTTGGGTCAAGGATTGTTGAGTGTCTTGACGGACAGCCAATAGGATCCTCCGGCTCAGTGCTGATGAATTTTTTTTGGGTCTTTCACTTGACTTTTTTGTTCCATAACCCTCAGGATCATTTAAGAAATTCCAAATGTCTTACTGTGTCCCACCTCAGCAGCGATGGCGCGCTGTGAGAGACCCTGCTTATGCAGTTCAACAACCCGACCACGTTCAAAAAGGGAGAGTTTTTTGCCTTTTCCATCCTAACGTGTGACTACCTGACAGAAAATGACAATGAATCCACATCTTTGCACAGATTTGGCCTTTTAAAGGCATGTGGTCCTAAAATTTGGATCAGCTGAAAAACAGCCTGTTTCAGTTTAATCGTTATTTTCTATTAATTGAATGCTCAAAAAATGTTTTGTCTCACTCTCATTTCTTCTTGTTGCATGTTGAAGCTCTACTTGGAACCTTGTTAAGATCCAACAATGTAAAATATTATTTTTTTGCCATTTTTCAAGTGGTCTGTATTTAAGTATTTTCATTTTCTTAATTCCTGGAGAACCCCTTTAAGTTCTTTTGGTGGCAACTAAAAATAAAATCTGGCATTTTGTTTTGTTTTGTACGTCATTCACCATATGGGATAATTTACACACATCAGCGCCCCTCAATCACATTTGTAGGGTGCTGATGCGAGACTGAGGGAGTCTGCTCCTGTATTGTAAGGGGTAAACAGCCCGCATCAGCACTCCTATCGGTCCGGGCGGTTAGAGTAGGAGCGCGGCTCTCATGTGAGAGCTAAGACTCACTCCCTACGAGACCCACTAAGGGGTTAAAGGCAGTCACTGGGTCATCCAGGAAGAGAAAAGACAGATGATGGATCCTCATTCTATACTAACTGGGACAAGGAAGTGATGAAGAGCTCAGCAATCATCTGCTGCATCAAAAAGGGCCATCTGTCCCCAGACATCCCCAGCAGCTCGTGGAAGAGAATTACTCCAGCAGGAAGCCTCTCAAGATCCTCCATTACATGTCACTGCACACACGTGTATACACTGCACATGACGGCTCTTACCTTGTGATATAAGAGGCTGGTGCTCCTCTATTACATGTCACTGCACACACGTGTACACACTGCACATGACGGCTCTTACCTTGTGATATAAGAGGCTGGTGCTCCTCCATTACATGTCACTGCACACACGTGTATACACTGCACATGACGGGTCTCACCTTGTGATATAAGAGGCTGGTGCTCCTCCATTACATGTCACTGCACACACGTGTATACACTGCACATGACAGGTCTTACCTTGTGATATAAGAGGCTGGTGCTCCTCCATTACATGTCACTGCACACACGTGTATACACTGCACATGACGGCTCTTACCTTGTGATATAAGAGGCTGGTGCTCCTCCATTACATGTCGCTGCACACACGTGTATACACTGCACATGACGGTTCTTACCTTGTGATATAAGAGGCTGGTGCTCCTCCATTACATGTCACTGCACACACGTGTATACACTGCACATGCGGCTCTTACCTTGTGATATAAGAGCCTGGTGCTCCTCCATTACATGTCACTGCACACACATGTATACACTGCACATGACGGCTCTTACCTTGTGATATAAGAGGCTGGAGCTCCTCCATTACATGTCACTGCACACACGTGTATACACTGCACATGATGGCTCTTACCTTGTGATATAAGAGGCTGGTGCTCCTCCATTACATGTCACTGCACACACGTGTATACACTGCACATGACGGCTCTTACCTTGTGATATAAGAGGCTGGTGCTCCTCCATTACATGTCACTGCACACACGTGTATACACTGCACATGACGGCTCTTACCCTGTGATATAAGAGGCTGGTGCTCCTCCATCATGGCCTCCTTGTACAGATCCTTGTGTCCTTCTATATACTCCCACTCCTCCATGGAGAAATAGACAGTGACATCCTGACACCTTATAGGAACCTGACAACACAATGACACCGTCATCACCCAGACCCCTCCAGTGCTGTTACTGGAGAATTTCCCAGCATTCCCAGCAGTGTCACCTCTCCAGTCAGCAGCTCCATAATCTTGTGGGTAAGCTCTAGGATCTTCTGCTCATGTATTAGGGGGTGAGGGGGAGGCTCTGTGATGGGGTGAGGGGTCCTGCTCCGCCCTCCTGACTCCTGGAGATGGATGATGGGAGTCACACAGTCCCCCGATGTCTTCTTCACTATTGTGTACTCCTGTGGATGGAGAAAGACACTTAGGGAATAAACCCTTTAGGGGCCATGTGCTCTCCTCCGGCCCTTTCCTCCTGGTACAACGTGCCTGCTTACCTTCTCATGGCTCCTACATCATGACTATTGGTCACTGGTCACATGATACATCACTCACCATACTGGGGGCTGATCTTCAGGTTCTCCATCACTTGGAAGGTCTGGAGGCCGTTCTCCAGGACCCTGGACTCTTCCTATCACTTCCTATGATGTATTCTCCTTCCCGATGTCTGACTTGTTACAGAATACAATAAAGAGGAGAGAAATCTAGAAAAGTTTACCTCTCCGCTCAGCAGGGAGATGATCTCCAAGGTGAGGTCTAATATTCTTCTGCTGATCTCCTTCCTGTCCATCCTTGGTGGCTCATTCAGGAGAAGAGGAGAGAACTGGAGGAGCTGGAGGTTTCTAGTACTGCAGGCACCTTTATGAGAAGAGGAGAGGAAATCATCCGGGGGACAAGACCAGATGTCACCTCCAGAACCGCACTTCCTGGAGGGGCCCCGCATCTGAGAGCCCCCACCACATAGATTTCAGGGGCCCCAACATAGAGATTTCTGGTGGATCCACAGGAGATAAATGTCTGACAGATGCAGGTCCGACCTCTGGGCTGTGCTCAGCTATGTCCAGAACTCCTAGAGAAGAGACTGGAGAGAGCTAAGCTCAGGCCGGGCCCCCGCTCCATTCATTCTCCTCCTGGATGCAGGGGCCCCTCACCAGGACAGTCAGGGGCCAGCGAATGATGACAACCCCCACTATCCCCACTACTACCCCCCCTATCATACTAATCTGAGGAGCGGAGAAGGACTCCTTGTGTGTAATGGAGGAGAATCTCCAGAGGTGACATGTCTGAGCTCTCCACCACACTGTCTCCTCACAGCTCATCTTAGGCTACTTTCACACTAGCGTTCGGGCGGATCCGTTCTGAACGGATCCGCCCATAATAATGCAGACGGAGGCTCCGTTCAGAACGGATCCGTCTGCATTAAAATTGCAAAAAAAAAGCTGTGTGAAAATAGCCTCGGACGGATCCGTCCAGACTTTCAATGTAAAGTCAATGGGGGACGGATCCGCTTGAAGATTGAGCCACATTGTGGCATCTTCAAACGGATCCGTCCCCATTGACTTACATTGTAAGTCTGGACGGATCCGCACGGATCCGCACGCCTCCGCACGGCCAGGCGGACACCCGAACGCTGCAAGCAGCGTTCAGCTGTCCGCCTGTCCGTGCGGAGGCGAGCGGAGCGGAGGCTGAACGCCGCCAGACTGATGCAGTCTGAGCGGATCCGCTCCATTCAGACTGCATCAGGGCTGGACGGCTGCGTTCGGGTCCGCTCGTGAGCCCCTTCAAACGGAGCTCATGAGCGGACCAGCGAACGCTAGTGTGAAAGGAGCCTTACCTGCAGGCTGGAGGAATGGCTGATACCAGAGAGAACAAGAGCCCTGACTACCGACCAGGACCTGCCCAGTATCTGCTGCACTGCCAGAGCTGAAGGACCTGCGGTGACGTCACTGTCATGTGATCAGTACTGCAACCCGCCAAGCTCCGCCCCTTCAATGGTCACATGACAGTGACATCATCACAGGTCTTTCAGCTCTTGTGCTGCAGATACACATCAGATCCTGGTGGTGACATCTGGTCTTGTCCCCTGGATGACTTCCTCTCCTCTTCTCATAAAGCCGCTTGAAGTACAAGAAGCCTCCAGCTCCTCCAGTTCTCTCCTCTTCTCCTGAATGACCACCAAGGATGGACAGGAAGGAGATCAGCAGGAGAATATTAGACCTCACCTTGGAGATCATCTCCCTGCTGAGCGGAGAGGTAAACTTTTCTAGATTTCTCTCCTCTTTATTGTATTCTGTAACAAGTCGGACATCGGGAAGGAGAATCCATCATAGGAGGTGATAGGAAGAGTCCAGGGTCCTGGAGAACGGCCTCCAGACCTTCTAAGTGATGGAGAACCTAAAGATCAGCCCCCAATACGGTGAGTGATGTATCATGTGACCACCCCCAATACGGTGAGTGATGTATCATGTGACCAGTGACCAATAGTCATGTTGTAGGAGCCATGAGAAGGTAAGTAGGCACGTTGTACCAGGAGGAAAGGGCCGGAGGAGAGCACATGGCCCCTGAAGGGTTTATTCCCTAAATGTCTCTCTCCATCCACAGGAGTACACAATAGTGAAGAAGACATCGGGGGACTGTGTGACTCCCATCATCCATCTCCAGGAGTCAGGAGGGCAGAGCAGGACCCCTCACCCCCTGATACATGATCAGAAGATCCTAGAACTCACCCACAAGATGATGGAGCTGCTGACTGGAGAGGTGACACTGCTGGGAATGCTGGGAAATTCTCCAGTAACAGCACTGGAGGGGTCTGGGTGATGACGGTGTCATTGTGTTGTCAGGTTCCTCTAAGGTGTCAGGACGTCACTGTCTATTTCTCCATGGAGGAGTGGGAGTATATAGAAGGACACAAGGATCTGTACAAGGAGGCCATGATGGAGGAGCACCAGCCTCTTATATCACAAGGTAAGATCCGCCATGTGCAGTGTATACACGTGTGTGCAGTGACATGTAATGGAGGAGCACCAGCCTCTTATATCACAAGGTAAGAGTCGTCATGTGCAGTGTATACACGTCTGTGCAGTGCACTGCCAGGAGCTCATTATAGGGGACATGGGACTGACTGATTAACCTTTATTCTTTTTTTTTTTAGGGGGGATGAAGAAAACCAGCAATACGACCCTTCTCCTGAATGAGCCACCAAGGATGGACAGGAAAGAGATCAGCAGAAGAATATTAGACCTCACCTTGGAGATCATCTCCCTGCTGAGCGGAGAGGTAAACTTTTCTAGATTTCTCTCCTCTTTATTGTATTCTGTAACAAGTCAGACATCGGGAAGGAGAATCCATCATAGGAAGTGATAGGAAGAGTCCAGGGTCCTGTAGAACGGCCTCCAGACCTTCCAAGTGATGGAGAACCTGAAGATCAGCCCCCAGTATGGTGAGTGATGTATTATGTGACCAGTGACCAATAGTCATGTTGTAGGAGCCATGAGAAGGTAAGTAGGCACGTTGTACCCAGGAGGAAAGGGCCGGGAACAAGTTGATCAGATGACGGAGTGTGGCTTGGAGGGAGGATTTCTACTAATAGTCTGACATCTATATGGACTCATAGAAGATGACAGTGAGGACTTTAGTACACTGAGGGGTGAGGCCTAGACTCTGAACAGCTCTTCCTTCTAATGGTAGCCCTGCCCCTCAGTGTACTAAAGTCCTCACTTGCATAAAAAGTAAGTCATTTCTCTGAGGAACTTTGCCACCAATTTTCACAAAACAGGTATCATTAAAATCAGCAGGTTCAACCCCACTAGATCAACCCTGCTGATAGATGCTCTTTAAGAAATTTTTACCCCTTATCCATAGAGGGCGTGTTCTCACTGAATCTCTTTCTCTCCCATGTTGTGTTTCAGTGATGGACCTTTTTCCCTCCTGCATGCGGACAGTAAAATGGGCCCAGCTCAGACTTCATCTACTTCAAATGGACATTTTAAGTGGGGCAGGAAGACAGGCTCTCTAGACTCGAGGTTTTACTTACAAACCAGGTTTTCCAGGATGTCTTTTTATGACAGCACCACATTGAGGTTGTCCTAGCCTTCTGTAGGGACAGGAACAGAGAGAGATTAAAAGCACCTACCATCACCACTCTCCAGTGTTCTTCCTGTCCCTACTGGGGATAGACACAGAGAGGATCTCTGTTATTTCAAGACATTTTATCAGGTTGGAGTAGGCTAAGGCTTCTCCATACTGTCCTCTATGATTAGCCCTTTCCCCCGACCCCGAGATGTACCTGGGGGAACGACATAAAGCTATGTTTCACTGCTTGGATCGTGATGCGGGTGTGGGGAGCTGGTTAGCCACATCCCCATGGGGACTCTGGCGGTGACTCTGGATCCCTCGGTGCACGAAATAGTTGTAGAGGAACTTCGATGTGGTGCGTTCAGCATCTGTCATGACTTTCTGGTTTTCTCACATGTGTACCGGATGTGACTGGGAAACGCTAGGAGAAGCAGTAAGAGCAGTTAAATGCTTGAGACCTGATTAGTCCAGTAGGCTCTCCTATGGGATTGAGTCCCAGATGAACATGGGAGGAGCATTGCAGCAACTGGAAGGTAAGGCGTCCTGGGGGATATTATAAGGGGTAGTCTATATGTACCATACATATTCACCTATCTGGAATGGACGTTCAGATCTCTGGCTGCAGTAAACAGACCCCAGGGCCATGTGAGTATGGCTCAAGTTGCTAGAGCCCTCAGCCATTAAGGGTTACCCATGTTTACTATAGCAGTTTTTGTGGCATCCCTATCTTTCATGTGGAAAAGGAAGTGCCTCATAAAACCCATACAGAGTTCAAAAAGAAAACAAAAGAAGGGGTTTCCTGAAGGAAAACCAATGAAGACTCTGTTTTTCCGAGGACTAAATTCCCACAAAAGAGTCAGCCGCCTAAAGACCAAGGTTAGTCTGGTTATACCCTAAAGGAGGGTCAACTCTGTAAAAAAAAAATTCTGCCGGCATGTAACTAGATAACAAAAAATCCATCTTTTTAGTGAAGAAACCAGATAGAACTTTTAGTACTATAATAATTCTAAAGGTTCTCAACAGATGGGTAAAACGGACGCTTCAAAATTGAGCCAAGACAGCCTGAAGGGGCAGCCATGTGTACAAGCGACCTAAAGGAGGCATGTTCCAATACACCCCTGGTACTAGAGGTTTCTAAGATTTGCAGTGATGGAGAGGGAGGCAGTTCTTCGCTGTCAGTTCCGGTGCCTTCCTTTTGGAATCTCCTCTGCTTCACGCTGGTTTACAAAACTAATAATAGAAATCATGGATTTTGTCAGGGAAGGGCATTACTGTAATACCTAGACAACTTTCTTTTGGTTGCAGAGTCACAGGGGACCCTTCAAATTTAACGATATTAACACTCCAAAAAAATCTAGGCTCTAGTTCCTTTTTGTAGGCTGATAAAGTAAGCCAACATTCCTTGTCACTTCTGACAAAAGAGGATATGGTACAAAGAAGGATATCAGCATTTCAAAGGAAATCCCAATGTTCCATAAGAGAGGCTATGGAAATGCTAGGTCTAATGACCTCCTGTATTCCTATGGTTCCTTGGAGCCAATTTAATGCTCGACCCCCTGCAGAGTCCAGTTCTACAATAACGGGATGGGATTCAGGACTTGGATCACAGAATGCTGCCTCACACTGTAATAAAGCAGTCATTTATTTTGGTGGATAACACCAGAAAATCTAGCCCGAGGAGTAGCCTGGAACCAGACTCCATATATATCAATGACCACAGATGCAAGCAAAAAGGACTGGGGGGGGGGGGCCCAGCTAGCAGATTAGTTTTTTCAGGGTACATAGACGACTGAGCTCTATCTAAGAACATAAAATTGGGAAGTAGGAAGCCCTAAAGCAGTGAATTTTGCTTCTGAAGGGACTTCATGTGAGGATACTCTCAGACAATGTGTCTGCAGACTCATCCATCAAACACCCAGGTGTTTCAAAATATCCACTTCTTCAAGAACCGTGTCTTTGGATCTTCACCTGGACAGAGAAGTCAGTTCTATCAATATCTGCTGTCCATCTAAAAGGTTTAGACAATCCAACTTTCCTTCCTAAGGTTAATTCTTCGTTTAATCATAACCATGACATAATCCTTCCAACCTTCTGTACAAATCCAAGGAATGAACAAGAACACCGCTTCCATAAGCTGGATCTCAGAAGATCCGTACCGGCTTATCTGGAGGCTTCAAGATCCTGGAGGCAGGATTTGAATCTCTTTGTTCAATTTTCCAGAAGAAAAAAGGAATAAAGTGTCACTTTTGCAAAGTGGCTAAAAATGATTATAGAAGAAGCGTACAGATCACAAGAGATGCCCAGATGCAATTAGAACCCATTCAAGCAAGGCAGTGGCAGTTTCATGGGCAGAAAGGGTGGAGGCTTCAGTAGATCAGATCTGCTCTGCTGCTACCTATGTACAGGTGAAACTCGAAAAATTAGAATATCGTGCAAAAGTCCATTTATTTCAGTAATGCAAATTAAAAGGAATTGATTTTATGCAGCTTAAAATTTGAAATTTGTGAACAGGTTCAATATTAAAGGCTAATTAATCCATACCCCCTGAACAAAGGGTACCTCAAAATTGTGACTTTGGGGTTTCATAAGCTGTAAGTCATAATCACCTAAATTATAACAAACAAAGGCTTGAAATATCTCACTTTGCCTGTAATGAGTCTCATATATTAGTTTCACCTTTTAGGTTGCTATACTGAAATAAATGAACTTTGCACAATATTCTAATTTTTTCGAGCTTCACCTGTAAACTTTTATACTTTTTGCAGTTATTATAGACTTGATGTACTTTGGATAGAAAGTCCACCAGGCACTAGTCCCTTCCAAAGATAACTACTTATCTAGAATAGCTCCATGTGGTGCTGTCATGGAGGAATAATATAACACAAACAGGTGCACTATGCGGTCTTACTAACCCTCGTACTGGTGTAAAATTGAGAGATTAGCCAACATATCCTGCTTGGAGGAGATGTCTGAGCCCGAGCACCGCGCCAAGGTTTCTCAAGTAGCTACTTGTAGGACATGTTGGCTAATCTCTCAATTTTACACCAGTACGAGGGTTAGTGAGACCGCAGTGTGCACCTGTTTGTGTTATATATTTTTTACTGTTTATTACATCCACACATTTGCTATCCTGTGTAGGATGTCCATTGTGGTACTTGTGGTCCGCTGCAGGCATCCTCCATTGTATGAATTTTTGCTAGGGATTGCTGTCATGGAGGACATCCTGGAAAGTAGAAATTAGACCTATCGGTAATTGGTTTTCCAGGGAGGAGGATGGGTGCTGTTATGGATTCTGGAAAAAAAAAGATTGCTAGTAAGTGTAATACATATTTTTTCACCTAAGTGTCTCTCTCCATCCACAGGAGTACACAATAGTGAAGAAGACATCGGGGGACTGTGTGACTCCCATCATCCATCTCCAGGAGTCAGGAGGGCGGAGCAGGACCCCTCACCCCATCACAGAGCCTCCCCCTCACCCCCTGATACATGAGCAGAAGATCCTAGAACTCACCCGCAAGATGATGGAGCTGCTGACTGGAGAGGTGACACTGCTGGGAATGCTGGGAAATTCTCCAGTAACAGCACTGGAGGGGTCTGGGTGATGACGGTGTCATTGTGTTGTCAGGTTCCTCTAAGGTGTCAGGACGTCACTGTCTATTTCTCCATGGAGGAGTGGGAGTATATAGAAGGACACAAGGATCTGTACAAGGAGGCCATGATGGAGGAGCACCAGCCTCTTATATCACAAGGTAAGACCCGTCATGTGCAGTGTATACACGTGTGTGCAGTGACATGTAATGGAGGAGCTCCAGCCTCTTATATCACAGGGTAAGAGCCGTCATGTGCAGTGTATACACGTGTGTGCAGTGACATGTAATGGAGGAGCACCAGCCTCTTATATCACAAGGTAAGAC